>NW_027140189.1:747500-1017850 GCF_036365525.1 Heterodontus francisci | reverse complement strand
TGTTAATTGTTAAATTAGATGTCATCACTAATACACAGGTGATAATATTCCAGTTAATTGTTAAATTAGATATCATCACTAATACACAGGTGATAATATTCAGTTAATTGTTAAATTAGATGTCATCACTAATACACAGGTGATAATATTCCAGTTAATTGTTAAATTAGATGTCATCACTGAATACACAGGTGATAATATTCCAGTTAATTGTTAAATTAGATATCATCACTAATACACAGGTGATAATATTCCAGTTAATTGTTAAATTAGATATCATCACTAATACACAGGTGATAATATTCCAGTTAATTGTTAAATTAGATATCATCACTAATACACAGGTGATAATATTCCAGTTAATTGTTAAATTAGATATCATCACTAATACACAGGTGTTAATATTCCAGTTAATTTTTAAATTAGATATCATCACTAATACACAGGGGATAATATTCCAGTTAATTGTTAAATTAGATATCATCACTAATACACAGGGGATAATATTCCAGTTAATTGTTAAATTAGATATCATCACTAATACACAGGGGATAATATTCCAGTTAATTGTTAAATTAGATATCATCACTAATACACAGGTGATAATATTCCAGTTAATTGTTAAATTAGATATCATCACTAATACACAGGTGATAATATTCCAGTTAATTGTTAAATTAGATATCATCACTAATACACAGGTGATAATATTCCAGTTAATTGTTAAATTAGATATCATCACTAATACACAGGTGATAATATTCCAGTTAATTGTTAAATTAGATATCATCACTAATACACAGGTGATAATATTCCAGTTAATTGTTAAATTAGATATCATCACTAATACACAGGTGATAATATTCCAGTTAATTGTTAAATTAGATATCATCACTAATACACAGGTGATAATATTCCAGTTAATTGTTAAATTAGATATCATCACTAATACACAGGTGATAATATTCCAGTTAATTGTTAAATTAGATATCATCACTAATACACAGGTGATAATATTCCAGTTAATTGTTAAATTAGATATCATCACTAATACACAGGTGATAATATTCCAGTTAATTGTTAAATTAGATATCATCACTAATACACAGGTGATAATATTCCAGTTAATTGTTAAATTAGATATCATCACTAATACACAGGTGATAATATTCCAGTTAATTGTTAAATTAGATATCATCACTAATACACAGGTGATAATATTCCAGTTAATTGTTAAATTAGATATCATCACTAATACACAGGTGATAATATTCCAGTTAATTGTTAAATTAGATATCATCACTAATACACAGGTGATAATATTCCAGTTAATTGTTAAATTAGATATCATCACTAATACACAGGTGATAATATTCCAGTTAATTGTTAAATTAGATATCATCACTAATACACAGGTGATAATATTCCAGTTAATTGTTAAATTAGATATCATCACTAATACACAGGTGATAATATTCCAGTTAATTGTTAAATTAGATATCATCACTAATACACAGGTGATAATATTCCAGTTAATTGTTAAATTAGATATCATCACTAATACACAGGGTGATAATATTCCAGTTAATTGTTAAATTAGATATCATCACTAATACACAGGTGATAATATTCCAGTTAATTGTTAAATTAGATATCATCACTAATACACAGGTGATAATATTCCAGTTAATTGTTAAATTAGATATCATCACTAATACACAGGTGATAATATTCCAGTTAATTGTTAAATTAGATATCATCACTAATACACAGGGGATAATATTCAGTTAATTAGTATTAATGTCATCACTAATACACAGGGGATAATATTCCAGTTAATTGTTAAATTAGATATCATCACTAATACACAGGGGATAATATTCCAGTTAATTGTTAAATTAGATATCATCACTAATACACAGGTGATAATATTCCAGTTAATTGTTAAATTAGATATCATCACTAATACACAGGTGATAATATTCCAGTTAATTGTTAAATTAGATATCATCACTAATACACAGGTGATAATATTCCAGTTAATTGTTAAATTAGATGTCATCACTAATACACAGGTGATAATATTCCAGTTAATTGTTAAATTAGATATCATCACTAATACACAGGTGATAATATTCCAGTTAATTGTTAAATTAGATGTCATCACTAATACACAGGTGATAATATTCCAGTTAATTGTTAAATTAGATGTCATCACTAATACACAGGTGATAATATTCCAGTTAATTGTTAAATTAGATATCATCACTAATACACAGGTGATAATATTCCAGTTAATTGTTAAATTAGATGTCATCACTAATACACAGGTGATAATATTCCAGTTAATTGTTAAATTAGATGTCATCACTAATACACAGGTGATAATATTCCAGTTAATTGTTAAATTAGATATCATCACTAATACACAGGTGATAATATTCCAGTTAATTATTAAATTAGATATCATCACTAATACACAGGGGATAATATTCCAGTTAATTGTTAAATTAGATATCATCACTAATACACAGGGGATAATATTCCAGTTAATTGTTAAATTAGATATCATCACTAATACACAGGTGATAATATTCCAGTTAATTGTTAAATTAGATATCATCACTAATACACAGGGGATAATATTCCAGTTAATTGTTAAATTAGATATCATCACTAATACACAGGTGATAATATTCCAGTTAATTGTTAAATTAGATATCATCACTAATACACAGGGGATAATATTCCAGTTAATTGTTAAATTAGATATCATCACTAATACACAGGTGATAATATTCCAGTTAATTGTTAAATTAGATATCATCACTAATACACAGGTGATAATATTCCAGTTAATTGTTAAATTAGATATCATCACTAATACACAGGTGATAATATTCCAGTTAATTGTTAAATTAGATATCATCACTAATACACAGGTGATAATATTCCAGTTAATTGTTAAATTAGATGTCATCACTAATACACAGGTGATAATATTCCAGTTAATTGTTAAATTAGATATCATCACTAATACACAGGTGATAATATTCCAGTTAATTGTTAAATTAGATATCATCACTAATACACAGGGGATAATATTCCAGTTAATTGTTAAATTAGATATCATCACTAATACACAGGTGATAATATTCCAGTTAATTGTTAAATTAGATGTCATCACTAATACACAGGTGATAATATTCCAGTTAATTGTTAAATTAGATATCATCACTAATACACAGGTGATAATATTCCAGTTAATTGTTAAATTAGATATCATCACTAATACACAGGTGATAATATTCCAGTTAATTGTTAAATTAGATGTCATCACTAATACACAGGGGATAATATTCCATTTAATTGTTAAATTAGATGATTCATCACTAATACACAGGGGATAATATTCCTGTTAATTGTTAAATTAGATATCATCACTAATACACAGGTGATAATATTCCAGTTAATTGTTAAATTAGATGTCATCACTAATACACAGGTGATAATATTCCAGTTAATTGTTAAATTAGATATCATCACTAATACACAGGTGATAATATTCCAGTTAATTGTTAAATTAGATATCATCACTAATACACAGGTGATAATATTCCAGTTAATTGTTAAATTAGATATCATCACTAATACACAGGTGATAATATTCCAGTTAATTGTTAAATTAGATGTCATCACTAATACACAGGTGATAATATTCCAGTTAATTGTTAAATTAGATATCATCACTAATACACAGGTGATAATATTCCAGTTAATTGTTAAATTAGATGTCATCACTAATACACAGGTGATAATATTCCAGTTAATTGTTAAATTAGATATCATCACTAATACACAGGTGATAATATTCCAGTTAATTGTTAAATTAGATATCATCACTAATACACAGGTGATAATATTCCAGTTAATTGTTAAATTAGATATCATCACTAATACACAGGTGATAATATTCCAGTTAATTGTTAAATTAGATATCATCACTAATACACAGGTGATAATATTCCAGTTAATTGTTAAATTAGATATCATCACTAATACACAGGTGATAATATTCCAGTTAATTGTTAAATTAGATGTCATCACTAATACACAGGGGATAATATTCCAGTTAATTGTTAAATTAGATATCATCACTAATACACAGGTGATAATATTCCAGTTAATTGTTAAATTAGATATCATCACTAATACACAGGTGATAATATTCCAGTTAATTGTTAAATTAGATGTCATCACTAATACACAGGTGATAATATTCCAGTTAATTGTTAAATTAGATATCATCACTAATACACAGGTGATAATATTCCAGTTAATTGTTAAATTAGATATCATCACTAATACACAGGTGATAATATTCCAGTTAATTGTTAAATTAGATATCATCACTAATACACAGGTGATAATATTCCAGTTAATTGTTAAATTAGATGTCATCACTAATACACAGGGGATAATATTCCAGTTAATTGTTAAATTAGATATCATCACTAATACACAGGTGATAATATTCCAGTTAATTGTTAAATTAGATATCATCACTAATACACAGGTGATAATATTCCAGTTAATTGTTAAATTAGATATCATCACTAATACACAGGTGATAATATTCCAGTTAATTGTTAAATTAGATATCATCACTAATACACAGGTGATAATATTCCAGTTAATTGTTAAATTAGATATCATCACTAATACACAGGTGATAATATTCCAGTTAATTGTTAAATTAGATATCATCACTAATACACAGGTGATAATATTCCAGTTAATTGTTAAATTAGATATCATCACTAATACACAGGTGATAATATTCCAGTTAATTGTTAAATTAGATATCATCACTAATACACAGGTGATAATATTCCAGTTAATTGTTAAATTAGATATCATCACTAATACACAGGTGATAATATTCCAGTTAATTGTTAAATTAGATATCACACTAATACACAGGTGATAATATTCCAGTTAATTGTTAAATTAGATATCATCACTAATACACAGGTGATAATATTCCAGTTAATTGTTAAATTAGATATCATCACTAATACACAGGGGATAATATTCCAGTTAATTGTTAAATTAGATATCATCACTAATACACAGGTGATAATATTCCAGTTAATTGTTAATTTAGATATCATCACTAATACACAGGTGATAATATTCCAGTTAATTGTTAAATTAGATATCATCACTAATACACAGGGGATAATATTCCAGTTAATTGTTAAATTAGATATCATCACTAATACACAGGTGATAATATTCCAGTTAATTGTTAAATTAGATATCATCACTAATACACAGGTGATAATATTCCAGTTAATTGTTAAATTAGATATCATCACTAATACACAGGTGATAATATTCCAGTTAATTGTTAAATTAGATATCATCACTAATACACAGGTGATAATATTCCAGTTAATTGTTAAATTAGATATCATCACTAATACACAGGTGATAATATTCCAGTTAATTGTTAAATTAGATATCATCACTAATACACAGGTGATAATATTCCAGTTAATTGTTAAATTAGATATCATCACTAATACACAGGTGATAATATTCCAGTTAATTGTTAAATTAGATATCATCACTAATACACAGGTGATAATATTCCAGTTAATTGTTAAATTAGATATCATCACTAATACACAGGTGATAATATTCCAGTTAATTGTTAAATTAGATATCATCACTAATACACAGGTGATAATATTCCAGTTAATTGTTAAATTAGATATCATCACTAATACACAGGTGATAATATTCCAGTTAATTGTTAAATTAGATATCATCACTAATACACAGGGGATAATATTCCAGTTAATTGTTAAATTAGATATCATCACTAATACACAGGTGATAATATTCCAGTTAATTGTTAAATTAGATATCATCACTAATACACAGGTGATAATATTCCAGTTAATTGTTAAATTAGATATCATCACTAATACACAGGTGATAATATTCAGTTAATTGTTAAATTAGATGTCATCACTAATACACAGGTGATAATATTCCAGTTAATTGTTAAATTAGATATCATCACTAATACACAGGTGATAATATTCCAGTTAATTGTTAAATTAGATATCATCACTAATACACAGGTGATAATATTCCAGTTAATTGTTAAATTAGATGTCATCACTAATACACAGGTGATAATATTCCAGTTAATTGTTAAATTAGATGTCATCACTAATACACAGGTGATAATATTCCAGTTAATTGTTAAATTAGATATCATCACTAATACACAGGTGATAATATTCCAGTTAATTGTTAAATTAGATATCATCACTAATACACAGGTGATAATATTCCAGTTAATTGTTAAATTAGATATCATCACTGATACACAGGTGATAATATTCCAGTTAATTGTTAAATTAGATGTCATCACTAATACACAGGTGATAATATTCCAGTTAATTGTTAAATTAGATATCATCACTAATACACAGGTGATAATATTCCAGTTAATTGTTAAATTAGATATCATCACTAATACACAGGGGATAATATTCCAGTTAATTGTTAAATTAGATATCATCACTAATACACAGGTGATAATATTCCAGTTTATTGTTAAATTAGATATCATCACTAATACACAGGTGATAATATTCCAGTTAATTGTTAAATTAGATATCATCACTAATACACAGGTGATAATATTCCAGTTAATTGTTAAATTAGATGTCATCACTAATACACAGGGGATAATATTCCTGTTAATTGTTAAATTAGATATCATCACTAATACACAGGTGATAATATTCCAGTTAATTGTTAAATTAGATATCATCACTAATACACAGGTGATAATATTCCAGTTAATTGTTAAATTAGATGTCATCACTAATACACAGGTGATAATATTCCAGTTAATTGTTAAATTAGATATCATCACTAATACACAGGTGATAATATTCCAGTTAATTGTTAAATTAGATGCCATCACTAATACACAGGTGATAATATTCCAGTTAATTGTTAAATTAGATATCATCACTAATACACAGGGGATAATATTCCAGTTAATTGTTAAATTAGATGTCATCACTAATACACAGGTGATAATATTCCAGTTAATTGTTAAATTAGATATCATCACTAATACACAGGTGATAATATTCCAGTTAATTGTTAAATTAGATATCATCACTAATACACAGGTGATAATATTCCAGTTAATTGTTAAATTAGATGTCATCACTAATACACAGGTGATAATATTCCAGTTAATTGTTAAATTAGATATCATCACTAATACACAGGTGATAATATTCCAGTTAATTGTTAAATTAGATATCATCACTAATACACAGGGGATAATATTACAGTTAATTGTTAAATTAGATATCATCACTAATACACAGGTGATAATATTCCAGTTAATTGTTAAATTAGATATCATCACTAATACACAGGTGATAATATTCCAGTTAATTATTAAATTAGATATCATCACTAATACACAGGTGATAATATTCCAGTTAATTGTTAAATTAGATGTCATCACTAATACACAGGTGATAATATTCCAGTTAATTGTTAAATTAGATATCACTAATACACAGGTGATAATATTCCAGTTAATTGTTAAATTAGATATCACTAATACACAGGGGATAATATTCCAGTTAATTGTTAAATTAGATATCACTAATACACAGGTGATAATATTCCAGTTAATTGTTAAATTAGATATCATCACTAATACACAGGTGATAATATTCCAGTTAATTGTTAAATTAGATATCATCACTAATACACAGGTGATAATATTCCAGTTAATTGTTAAATTAGATATCATCACTAATACACAGGGGATAATATTCCAGTTAATTGTTAAATTAGATATCATCACTAAAACACAGGGGATAATATTCCAGTTAATTGTTAAATTAGATATCATCACTAATACACAGGTGATAATATTCCAGTTAATTGTTAAATTAGATGTCATCACTAATACACAGGTGATAATATTCCAGTTAATTGTTAAATTAGATATCATCACTAATACACAGGTGATAATATTCCAGTTAATTGTTAAATTAGATATCATCACTAATACACAGGTGATAATATTCCAGTTAATTGTTAAATTAGATATCATCACTAATACACAGGGGATAATATTCCAGTTAATTGTTAAATTAGATATCATCACTAATACACAGGTGATAATATTCCAGTTAATTGTTAAATTAGATATCATCACTAATACACAGGTGATAATATTCCAGTTAATTGTTAAATTAGATATCATCACTAATACACAGGTGATAATATTCCAGTTAATTGTTAAATTAGATATCATCACTAATACACAGGTGATAATATTCCAGTTAATTGTTAAATTAGATATCATCACTAATACACAGGTGATAATATTCCAGTTAATTGTTAAATTAGATATCATCACTAATACACAGGTGATAATATTCCAGTTAATTGTTAAATTAGATGTCATCACTAATACACAGGGGATAATATTCCAGTTAATTGTTAAATTAGATATCATCACTAATACACAGGTGATAATATTCCAGTTAATTGTTAAATTAGATATCATCACTAATACACAGGGGATAATATTCCAGTTAATTGTTAAATTAGATATCATCACTAATACACAGGTGATAATATTCCAGTTAATTGTTAAATTAGATGTCATCACTAATACACAGGTGATAATATTCCAGTTAATTGTTAAATTAGATATCATCACTAATACACAGGTGATAATATTCCAGTTAATTGTTAAATTAGATATCATCACTAATACACAGGGGATAATATTCCAGTTAATTGTTAAATTAGATATCATCACTAATACACAGGTGATAATATTCCAGTTAATTGTTAAATTAGATGTCATCACTAATACACAGGGGATAATATTCCAGTTAATTGTTAAATTAGATATCATCACTAATACACAGGTGATAATATTCCAGTTAATTGTTAAATTAGATATCATCACTAATACACAGGTGATAATATTCCAGTTAATTGTTAAATTAGATATCATCACTAATACACAGTGTATTATCTATTTAATTGTTAAATTGGACATGATAACTAAAACAGTGTCTAAAATATCCCACTTAATTTTGACGTTACATGTCATCCCTATTCCACAAGAGTTCCCCAAAAGCTGGTTTGGGAATTAGGGGTACACTTTTTATTGCAAGTTGGGGCTTCCCCACAACCTGGCACATGTGAACAGTTTTACAGAACTCCACCACATCTTTGTAGAGTTGTGGCCAGTCAAACTGCTGTCTTATGCAGGCTTGGGTTTTTCTGATGCCGACATGTCCAGCCATTGGAATTCCTGGGTTATTCTCTGTATTTCCTTATGGTACCTGGGCAGAACCACTATCTGGTGAACCACTGTCCACTCTTCATCCGCAGGTCTCTAAGGAGGTCTCCACTTCCTCATCGTCACCTCATTCTTTAAATAGTCACACTCTGGAACTCCCTCTGCTTCTGTTTAACTTTAGACAGTCTTTGCTAACTTTTTAAACATTGGGTCAGCTTGCTCAGCCTCGACCAAGGAAGATCTGTTTAACACATCCTTTTTGTCCTCTGAATTCCCAAAGAAGGTTTCAGATAACTAGATAGGAGGGTCATCAGTCTGCAGTGTCAGTTCATCCTCCTCTGATGGAGCTTGTTTGACCATGGACCATCACAACACAAAGGCAGGAAAAATGTCAGTGGCCTTCTCCTGTAACTGCTCTGTCTATCTCATCTATTTCAGTCTCTTGAAAACCACTGGAGAAGCTAGCACCTTCACCCTGACCAGATCATTACCCAGGAACAGGACCACCCTGTCTACAGGTAAATTAGGGACAATCCCCAGGGTTACCAGTCCTGAAACAAAGCTGCACTCTAGGTATATTCGATATGGAGTCCTGGGCATTTACCTTCCCCAATACTGATGACTAATACTTGAGCGTTCGATGCCCTCTCTGGGGGAGAGTTCATGCATTTTCCCAGCAGGAGGGAATGGGTGGCCCCTTTATCCCAAGTATGGCTTTGGGCTTACTTGCTGCATTCGAGGGGTATTTGGTCACTTTTCCTTAGGATACAAAATCCTGCTATCTCGCAGGGATTTTCTTAAATTTTCCAGCACTCTCTGTGTTGGGCATACTGGGTCTTACTGCCACAGTTAAAGTCACAGCCTGGTCTTCTGTGTTTCCCATCAGGGCCCCATTTCCTGAACTGGTCTGGTGTATCCTGATTAATCCGACAGATTTTCACTGTAACGTCCAGCAGTCAGCTCGGAGGTGATTGTTACAGTGGAAACACACAGGCTTTTGGGCGTCACTCCTGTTCTCAGCATTGTCTGCTCTGGCCTAAGGAGGACCCGTTGTGTTTCCACCTCTCCCTTCTTGCTCATGGCTGTTTTACTTTATTCATTCATGAGATGTGGGCGACGCTGGCTAGGCCAGCATTTATTACCCATCTGTAATTGCCCTGGAGAAGGAGTTGGTGATCTGTCTTCTTGAACCGCTGCAGTCCATGTCGGGTAGGTACACCCACAGTGCTGTCAGGAAAGGAGTTCCAGGATTTTGATCCAGCGACAGTGAAGGAACAGCAATATAGTTCTAAGTCAGGATGGTGTGTGACTTGGAGGGGAACTTGCAGATGGTACTGTTCCTATGAATTTGCTGCCCTGTCCTTCTAGGTGGTGGAGATTGCGGGTTGGAAGGTGCTGTCTAAGGAGCCTTGGTGCGTTGCTGCAGTGAATCTTGTAGATGGTACATACTGCTGCCTCTGTGCATTGATGGTGGAGGGAGTAAATGTTTGTAGATGGGGTGTGACAATCTGGAGCGTTGCTTTGTCCTGGATGGTGTCGAGCTTCTTGAATGTTGTTGGAGCTGCACACATCCAGGCAAGTGGAGAGTATTCCATCACACTCCTGACTTGTGCCTTGTAGATGGTGGACAGGCTTTGGAGAGTCAGGAGGTGAGTTACTCGCTGCAGAACTCCAAGCCTCTGACCTGTTCTTGTCACCACTGTATTTATATGGTTACTCCACAAGCAAATGGACCGCTGGGTGTAGCACTACCTAGAACTGTACTCCAGGGAGAATGTTGTCACTGAGACTGCCTTCAATGCAGCCCAGTCTCTGCCAGTCATGGATGAGCTGGACGTACAGCCAACAAAATCGGAACTCAGTGATGCCATTGATTCTCTAGCCAGCGGAGAAGGACGGGAAGGACGGAATTACCCCTGAAATCATCAAGACTGCCAAGCCTGCTATACTTTCAGCACTCTACGAACTGCTTTGCCTCTGCTGAGATGAGGTAGCAGTCCCACAGGACGTGCGCGATGCCAATATCATCACCCTCTAAAAGAACAAATGTGACCACGGTGACAGCAGCAACTACCGTGGAATCTCCTTGCTGAGCATAGTGGGGAACGTCTTCGCTCGTGTCGCCTTAAACAGGCTCCAGATGCTGGCTGAGCGTGTCTATCCTGAGGCACAGTGTGGCTTTCCAGCAAAGAGATCCAACATTAACATGCTATTCTCCCTTCGCCAGCTACAGCAGGAATGCCGTGAACAACAGATGCCCCTCTACGGTGTTTTCATTGATCTCACCAAAGCCTTTGACCTCGTCAGCAGACGTGGTCTCTTCAGACTATTAGAAAAGATTGGATGCCCACCAAAGCTACTAAGTATCATCACCTCATTCCATGACAATATGAAAGGTACAATTCAGCATAGCGGGGCCTCATTAGAACCCTTTCCTATCCTGAATGGCGTGAAACAGGACTGTGTTCTCGCACCTTTGGGATTTTCTTCTCCCTGCTGCTCTCACATGCGTTCAAGTCTTCAGAAGAAGGAATTTTCCTCCACACAAAATCAGGGGGCAGGTTGTTCAACCTTGCCCGTCTTGGAGCGAAGTCCAAAGTCCGAAAAGTCCTCATCAGGGAACTCCTCTTTCCTGAAGACGCTGCATTAACATCTTATACTGAAGAGTGTCTGCAGAGGCTCATCGACAGGTTTGCGGCTGTCTGCAATGAATTTGGCTCAACCATCAGCCTCAAGAAAACGAATATCATGGGACAGGACGTCAGAAATGCTCCATCCATCAATATCGGCGACCATACTCTGGAAGTGGTTCAAGAGTTCACCTAACTAGGCTCAACCATCACCAGTAACCTGTCTCTCGATGCAGAATTAAACAAGCGCATGGGAAAGGCTTCCACTGCTATGTCCAGACTGGCCAAGAGAGTGTGGGAAAATGGCGCACTGACACGGAACACAAAAGTCCAAGTGTATCAAGCCTGTGCCCTCAGTACCTTGCTCTATGGCAGCGAGACCTGGACAACGTATGTCTGTCAAGAGCGACGTCTCAATTCATTCCATCTTCACTGCCTCCGGAGAATCCTTGGCATCAGGTGGCAGGACCGTATCTCCACCACAGAAGTCCTCGAGGCGGCCAACATCCCCAGCATATACTAAGCCAGCGGCGCCTGAGATGGCTTGGCCCTGTGACCCACATGGAAGATGGCAGGATTCCCAAGGACACATTGTGCAGCAAACTCGTCACTGGTACCAGACCCACCGGCCGTTCATGTCTCCACTTTAAAGACGTCTGCAAACGCGACATGACGTCCTGTGACATTGATCACAGGTCGTGGGAGTCAGTTGCCAGCGATCGCCAGAGCTGGTGGGCAGCCATAAAGGCGCGGCTAAAGTGTGGTGAGTCGAAGAGACTTAGCAGTTGGCAGGAAAAAAGACAGAAGTGCAAGGAGAGAGCCAACTATGTAACAGCACCGACAACCAATTTTATCTGCTGCACCTGTGGAAGAGTTTGTCACTCTAGAATTGGCCTTTATAGCCACTTCAGGCGTTGTTTCACAAACCACTGACCACCTCCAGGCACTTATCCATTGTCTCGGAGACAAGGAGGCCAAAGAAGGAGTTCAGTTGCTGGTCCGTGGTAACCCCAGGATGTTGATAGTGGGGGATTCAGTGATGGTAATGCAAATGTATGTCAAGGGGAAGATGTTTAGATTCTCTCTTGTTGGAGATGATCATTGCCCAGCACTTGTGTGGCGCGAATGTTACTTGCCACTTAGCAGCTCAAGCCTGGATATTGTCCTAGTGTTGCTTGTTTTCTACACAGACTGCTTCAGTATTTGAGGAGTCACGAATGGTGCTGAACATTGTGCAATAATCAGCGAACATCCCCACTTCTGACCATATGATTGAAGGAAGGTCATTGATGAAGCAGCTGAAGACGGTTGGGCCAAGGTCACAACCCTGAGGAACTCCTGCAGTGATGTCCTGGAGCTCGGATGATTGACCTCCAACTCTAATCCTGTTATATTTTTCAGGTTCACGTGCAAAATGGTTGGCACATGTTTTAGGATTTCGGCTTTCCTAGCTTTTGGATGGATAGTAATCCCTTACTGCTCAGTTCTGTACAGAAATGTAGTTAGGCCACACTTAGAATATTGGGTGCAATTCTGGTCGCCACACTACCAGAAGGACGTGGAGGCTTTGGAGAGGGTACAGATGAGGTTTACCAGGATGTTGCCTGGTCTGGAGGGCATTAGCTATGAAGAGAGGTTGGATAAACTCGGATTGTTTTCACTGGAACGATGGAGGTGGAGGGGCGACATGATAGATGTTTTCAAAGTTATGAGTGGCATGGACAGAGTGGATAGTCAGAAGCTTTTTCCCAGGGTGGAAGTGTCAGTTACGAGGGGACATAGGTTTAAGGTGAGTGGGGCAAAGTTTAGAGGGGATGTGCGAGGCAAGTTCTTTACACAGAGGGTGGTGAGTGTCTGGAACTTGCTGCCGGGGGAGGTGGTGGAAGCAGGTACGATAGCGACGTTTAAGAGGCATCTTGACAAATACATGAATGGGATGGGAATAGAGGGATATGGTCCCCGGAAGTGCAGAAGGTTTTAGTTTAGGCAGGCATCAAGATCGGCGCAGGCTTGGAGGGCCGAATCGCCTGTTCCTGTGCTATACTGTATTTTGTACAATCCTCAACCTTCAACGAATAGGGCATTTAACCTGTCCCAAGTTACTTCACTCTGGGTTAGGAAGGTACTGCCTCAAATGTGGACATTTTAATACTCCAGCAGCGAAAAACCCAATTAAAACTATATTGAAGTTTTTGAAGTTTTGCGAGGGAACCATTTGGTTCCCCACTCCCAATTTCCCAACTGTCTTTGGTTTTTGATCCCAGATGCGAGCCCCAAATTTATGTTACACTTCAGGTGAGGAGGGGTCGAAAGGCTCCTGTCTTGTTGCTCTCCTTGTTCGATGCCACAGGCTTTATTCCTTTTTAAATAGTGCATGTGTTTACCAATTCAGTGAGTGTTTAATACTTCAAGTGCTAGGATCATAAAATAATCAATCAGGCAGGTTTTCTTTAGTTTAAACAAGAAAGAGGTTATTTTATTGTACTGAAAATCAAATACCGATTGAAGTAAAATAGTAAACTCTGCTTCAACTTTCATACTCACACACACGCACACACACACACAAATGAGAATCACACGTACACACAAATAGGTTACAGAGTGATGGAGAATAGTTTGGGTTGGATTAGAGTCCAGAAGAAGTAAAACTAATGTACAGTTTGTGGGGTAATGTAATTCATTTTTCCTCTGACTGAATTCATGGTTCCAAAGTCTCTGGCTGGTAGAAGTGGACATGCAGCTGGTCCGCCTGGTTCAGGGGTTTCTTGGAGACAGTAACGCTCAGTGGCTTTCTTCCTCGGTCTCTGTAGCAATGGTGGACTTGGATGTTCTGCAGTCACAGACAGATTACAACATTTACAATGTTACCTGGGGAGAGAAAGAGAGCGTAAGACAGCCCAACCAGGGTCTTGCATGGGTTAGCTTGCAAAGTTTGTCTGCTGTGTGTAACAAAAAGTTACAAGTTTACATAGACTGGGGTAGGGGGGAGGGGGGGCTGTCACATGCTCTATCAGTACCTTTCTTCCTTTAATGAGTTTCAAAGTCTAAGAATCCCAAATCTCTCTCAAATTATATTGTAAATGTTTCTCCTGCAGGTACGTCTTCGCGAGTAAATGCTGCAAGACGGCTTTAAATGTCTTGCTAATGAGGGTGATCCCAGATAATCTACTCAATTGTTCAAAACATTGTCGTGGGTGGGAGCTTTGAAGACATACATCTCCACTTCGATGTCCTGGAATGTGAGGTATTTCAATGCAAATTGTGGTGGCCATCTTGACTACCAACTTTTTAAATGTTAAATGCAGGATTCCAGCTTTCCAATTTCAAAGTTTAATGTTGGTTTCCAACCAGTGAGTTAAAAATTCTCATTCAGCATAGCATGTTTTCTTGGCAGGAGGTATTAGAAAGGCGTGCTGCACTTCAAGATGTTAATACAAAAAGAATCCTGGTTGCTGAGGGAAATAAGAGTGGAAATTGTGAAGGAACTAACCATAGTTTTCCTTACGCACAGGGATGGTGCCAAAGGACTGGAGAATTGTAAATGTTACACCATTGTCCTAAAAAGAGTGTAAGGACAAGCCCAGCAAATAGAGGACAGCCAGTTAATCCATGGTGCTGGGAAAGCTTTTAAAACAATAATCCAAAACAAAATTAACTGACTGGGACAAATGTGGATGAATTTGGCCTCACCAAAGCCTTGTATAAATGCAGCAAGACACCCTTTCTCCTGTATTTCAATCCTCTCGCTATGAAGGCCAACATACCATTTTCCTCCTTAACTGCCTGCTGCACCTGCATGTTTACTTTCAGCAACTGGTGCACAAGGACACCCAGGTCTCACTGCACCTCCCCCTCTCCAAAGTTATCATCGTTCAGACAATCTGCCTTTCTGTTTTTGACACCAAAGTGGATAACTTCACATTTATCCACATGATACTGCATCTACCATGTATTTCCCACTCGCTCAACCTGTCCACATCACACTGGAGCTTCTCTGCATCCTCCTCACAGCTCACCCTCCCACCCAGCTTTGTGTCATCTGCAAACTTGGATATATTACATTTGCTCTTACTGTTTGTTTCCTGTCTGCCAACTAGTTCTCTATCCATGTCAGTACCATACCCTCAATCCCATGGGATTTAACTTTTGCACGCTAATCTCCTGTGTGGGACCTTATTGAAAGCCTTATTAAAGTCCAAATACAACACATCCACTCGTTCCCTCTTATCTAGTCTATTAGTTACATCCTCAAAAATTCCAGTAGATTTTCCAAGCATGATTTCCCTTTCCTAAATCCATGCTGACTGTGTCCGATCCTGTCACTGTTTCCCAAGTGCTCTGTTATTACATATTTTATAATGGACTCTAGCATTTTCCCCACTACTGATGTCAGGATAACTCCTCTATAATTCACTGTTGTCTCTTTACCTCTTTTTTTAAAATAGTGAGGTTACATTGTCTACCCTCCAATCCATTGTAACTGTTCCAGAATAGAATTTTGAAGACTGACCAGCAATGCATCTACTATTTCTAGAGTCACTTCCTTAAGTACTCTGGGATGTAGATTATCAGGCCCTGGGGATTTATCAGCCTTCAATCCCATCAATTTCCCCCACACCATTTCCCTATTAATACTGATTTGTGTCCTCCTTTGAGAAGAAAGAACCAAAGTATGTATTTAATTATTCTGCCATTTCTTTGTTCCCTATTACTTCAAAACAGCATTTGATGAAGTGTCACTTAACAGGCTTGTCGACAAAGATAAAGCCCATGTAATAAAAGGGACAAAGTTGTCTGCATGACAGGAAGCAGAGAGAGGGGGTGAAAGGTTGTTGTTAGAACTGAAGGAATTTTCCCACAGGGGTCGTTACTAGGTCTGTAACTTTTCATGATATATTTTAGCCACTTGGACTTGAGTGTAGATTAGATTAGAGATACAGCACTGAAACAGGCCCTTCGGCCCACCGAGTCTGTGCCGACTATCAACCACCCATTTATACCAGTCCTGCACTAATTCCGTATTCCGACCACATCCCCACCTGTCCCTATATTTCCCTACCACCTACCTATACTAGGGGCAATTGCTAATGGCCAATTTACCTATCAACCTGCAAGTCTTTGGCATGTGGGAGGAAACCAGAGCACCCGGAGGAAACCCACGCAGACACAGGGAGAACTTGCAAACTCCACACAGGCAATACCCAGAATTGAACCCGGGTTGCTGGAGCTGTGAGGCTGCGGTGCCAACCACTGCACCACTGTGCCGCCCTGTAAATGGCACAATTGTAAATTTTACACTTGCCACAAAACCTGGAAGTGTATTGCACAATGAGGATGATATTGACAGACATCAAGTGGATATAGACAGACTGATGGAATGGATGTACACATGGTAGATAAACATTAACAGAAACGCAAAATGATACATTTTTCATAGGATGGACAGGAGAGGCAATGGAAAATAAAGGGTGTAATTTTAATGGGGGTGCAGCAGCAGTTTGGATGCATGTGAATAATTCTATGGCAGGGCATGCAGATAAGATTGTTAAAAATGACATGCTGTGTGACTGTTACAAAGACAAACTATCCCTCCTTGTCTTTCACAGACGTACTGCAGCCTGTTACAATGTTGGTGTCTTCCTCCCACACCTCTCCACAGTCGTCCAGCCAGAAGGAACTACTATTACCTTCTTATTATTTCATGGTAAGTGAGCGCCGCTGTCTGGGCCAGCATTCATTGCCCATCGCTAATTGCTCTTGAGAAAGTGGTGGTGAGCTGCCTTCTTGATCCAACTGGTGCAGGTACACCCACAGTGCTGTTAGGAAGGGATTTCCAGGATTTTGACCCAGTGAGAGTGAAGGAACAGCGATATAGTTCCAAGTCCGGATGATGTGTGACTTGGAGGGGAACTTGCAGTGGTGATGTTCCCATGCATCACTGCCCTTGTCCTTCTTTGTGGTAGAGGTCGCGGGTTTGGAAGGTACTGTTCAAGGAGCCTTGGTGCGTTGCTGCAGTGCATCTTGTAGATGGTACACACTGCTGCCCCTGTGTGCTGGTGCTGGAGGGAGTCAATGACACTACGTACACAATCAATCAATCAAGCAGGGCTGCTTTGTCCTGGATGGTGTTGAGTTCCTGGAATGCTGTTGGAGCTTCACCCATCCAGGCAAGTGGAGAGTATTCCATCGCACTCCTGATTTGTGCCTTATAGATGGTGGAAAGTCTTTGGGGAGTCAGGAAATGAGTTACTCGCCTCAGGATTCCTAGCCTCTGACCTGCTGTTGTAGCTGCAATTCAGCTTCTGTTCAATAATAACCCCTAGAATGGTGATAGTAGAGGATTCAGTGATGGTAACGCCATTGACTGTCAAGGGGAGATGGTTAGATTCTCTCTTATTGGAAATGTTCGTGTCCTGGCACTTTTGCAGCATGAATGCGACTTGCCACTTATCAGTTTCGGGTGCATCCTGGGGTGCAAGTACGTAGTTCCTTGAAAGTGGCAACACAGGTAGACAGGGTGGTGAAGAAGCCATTTGGCATGCCTTCATCGGTCGAGGCATTGAGTACAAGAGTTGGGACGTTATGTTACAGTTATACATAACGTTGGTTAGGCCGCATTTGGAGTACTGTGTGCAGTTCTGGTCGCTGCACCACAGTAAAGATGTGATGAAGCTTGAGAGGGTGCAGAAAAGATTCACAAGGATGTTGCCTGGTCTGGAGGGCTTGAGTTATAAAGAGAGATTGGATAGGCTGGGTCTGTTTTCCCTGGAGCGAAGGAGGCTGAGAGGGGACATGATAGAGGTATATAAAATTCTGAGAGGCATAGATAGAGTAGTTGGCCAGAGTCTGCTTCCATGGTGGGTGGCGACTAAATCTAGAGGACATAGAATTAAGGTGAGAGGGACGAGGTTTAAAGGGGATCAAAGGGGTAAATTTTTCACACAAAGAATAGTGGGTATCTGGAATGAGCTGCCTGAGGAGGTGGTGGAGGCAGGAACAGTAGCGACAGTTAAGAGGCATCTGGACAGGTACTTGAATGAGCAAGGCATAGTAAGATATGGAATTAATGCAGGCAGGTGGAATTAGTATAGATAGTCATTCTGGGGCGACTAAATCTGAGGGGGGAGCTGATAGAAGTATACAAAATTATGAAGTGCGTAGATAGGAAGAAACTTTTTTTTTTCCCCTTGGCGCAAGTGTCAATAGCCAGGGGGTAGAGATTTACAGGAAGGGGCAGGAGATTTAGAGGGGAATTGAGTAAAACAAATTCACCCAGAGGGTGGTTGGAATCTGGACCACACTGCCTGAAGGGATGGTAGAGGCAGGAACCCTCATAACATTTAAAAAGTATTTGGAGAAGCACTTGAAACACCATAGCATACAAGGCTATGGGCCAAGTGCCAGAAAATGTGATTAGAATGGATAGGTGCTTGATGGCCAGCATGGATACGATGGGCCGAAGGGTCTGTCTATAGTCTGTATAACTCTATGGCTGTACAAAATGAGTGGAGTTGAAGGAGAAGTTGATCAATGTGTGAACAATTTCAGCCAGGCAGAGGAGGGTGGTAGTGGATGGGGACTGGATGGGCCTCTGTTCAAGGAAGAAACAGAGAACCCTAAGACCGTCCTGGTGGGGGATGGAAGGTGCAGATACATTGGACGTCCATCATGAAGAGGAACTGGAAATTGTCAAAATGACGTAGTGCGTCCGAAGAGTCACGGATGTAGGTGGAAAGAGACTGGACGAGGGGAGAAAAAATCGACTCAAGATAGGAAGTAATAAGTTCAAGTGGGGCAGGAACAGGCTGAAACAATGAGTCTGCTGGGATTGTCCTGTTTGTGGATTTTAGGAAGGAGGTAGAAGTGGGTTGCCCGTGGTTGTGGGACTGTGAGGTTGGAAGCTGTAGCGGGAAGATCTCCAGAGGAGATGAGGTCAGTTACAGTCCTGTGGACAGCAGCTTGATGTTCGCTGATGGGTTCATGGTCGAGAGGGAAGTAGGAAGAAGTGTCTGAGAGTTGATGCTGAGCCTCTGCAAGGTAGCAGTCGGTACGCTGGACAACAACAGCACCATCCTTGTCTGCAGGTTTGATCACAATGTCGGGATTAGACTTGAGAGAACGGAGTGCAGCAAGTTCAGAGGGGGACAGACTAGAGTGAGTGAGGGGAGCAGAGAAATTGTGATGGCCGATGTTTCACCGACATTTCTCAATGAAACGATCAAAAGTGGTTAAGAGGCCAGAGGGAGGGGTCCAGGTGGAGGGAATATACTTGAGCTGGGTGAGTGGGTCCACTAGTCGGGGTGGGTGTAGGACTCCTGGTCAAGGAAGTGAGGCAGGAGGTGATATGATGGAAAAGAGATCAACAGCATGCCGAGCGTGAATTTAATTAAGGTGGGAGTGTAAGGGGATATAACTGAGTCCTTTGCTAGGTACAGATCATTAGGTGACAGAGGGGGGGAAGGTGCACCTGTTTAAGAATAAGGGGTCACCCATTTAAGACAGAGATGAGGAGACATTGTTTCATCTCAAAGGGTCGAGAGTCTTTGGAATTCTCTTCCTCAAAAGGCAGTGGAAGCAGAGAATTTGAAATTTTTAAATGCAGAACTGGATAGATTTTTGATCAGCAAGGGAGTGAAAGGTTACCGGGGGTAGATGGAAATGTGAAATAATCAGTTCAGCCAGGAACTTATTGAATGGTGGAGCAGGCTCGAAGGGCCGAGTGGCCTACTCCTGCTCCTACTTCGTGTGTTCATATATAAATATATGTTGTTGTTGTTATTGATGGCTTTGGAACAGCTCTGTATACTCACCCCAGCCTGAAAAACAATCTATTTTCTGTGCCTTAGCCAATTGGATGTTCACACAACCACTGCCACTTTGATCATTGGGTTCAGTTTTCCGAAGAAGTCGATTAAATCGCTCTTGATCAAACACCTTCTGAAAGTTTATATACATAACACCAGCTGTACAACCCTCATCAATCCCCTATATTACTCCATCAAATAAATCCTTCAAGCTTGTTAGATACAATTATGTCTTTAACATGTTCATGGTAGTTGACATTTATAAACCCTTGTTTTTCAAAACAGCAGGTATCTGTATCCTGGTTGATGGTTGAAATTTCCCCACCAGGGACGTTAAACTGACTGGTCAGTAAATACAGGGCTTAGTCCATATCTCCTTTTTTTAAACAATGTCTAACATTTACAACCATCCAGTCTCCTGTCATCACTCCAATATCCAAGAAGTATTGGAAGCTCCTGGCCAGTGCCTCTGTTATTTGCACCTTTCCTTCCCTCAACAACTCTCATACATCCCATGCAGACCATGTAAATGTTCTGCTTTATTGTGGTACAAAAAGGGTTGGATTGAACCTGTTTGTTCAGTGACTGTAATTAATGTAATCTATGGACACTAATTGCGTCACTGGAGGGTTTCCTTCTTCTATTAATACAGGACTCCTTTTAATGTGTTCTTCCATCATGTCTGCAGGAGAATCACCCCCGGCACTAACAGGGATCAGCAGCTCTAGCGAAATGGAGAGGATAGATCAGAATCTCAGAATAGATTGGAATGTTCAACAATGGACAGGAGATTATCCCATTGGTTTGATTATCTTACTGCGGATTATTATTGGATAACATTGGCGCATCAGATCCACTGGGCACTGCTGCTGATTCAACACATTTATTATCCCATCCTCGCTATTGTTGGTGTCCCTGGTAAGTTTCTCTATCCAGCTATTAATTCTAGAAACCATGATTAACTGTTTTACTGTTCTTAACAACGACCACATTCAAAATATCGTCCTCCATGTGAGCCCATTTGCTGCATAAACTCTGGTCTGTGTCTTTGTCAAATCTACTATACCAATGCTGTCCTGGTTACTCTCCCTGTTACAAACCACCATAAACCACAGTCTGTACAAAACTCTGCTGTCCATATCCTAATTCACACTAAATCTCATTCACGCAACATCCCTGAGCTCAGTGACCTACATTGTTTTTTGTAGGATAGTATACAAAAAGAAATAAATGGGGTGTGGAAGAAGGGTACCACAATAATTATGGGTGACTTTAATCTGCATGTAGATTGGGCAAATCAGATTGGCAAAGGTAGCCTAAAGAATTATCACATTGAGTGTATTCAGGACAGTTCCTTAGAGCAGCACGTTCTGCAGTCAACCAGAGAGGAAACTATTCTAGAACTGGTAATGTTCAATGAGACAGGATTAATGAAGAACCTCCTAAAAAAGGAGTCTTTAGACAACAATTATCATAACATGATAGCATTTCAATGTTCAGACTGAAGGGAAAACTGTGGGTCTAAGACTAGTTTTTAAAAAAAACCTAAATAAAGGTAATTATAAGGATATGAAGGCATAGGTGGCAAAAGTGAACTTGGAAACTAGGTTAAAAGGTAGTACAGGAGAGATGCAGTGGCAGATTTTTAAGGAGATACTTAATAACTCTCAGCAAAGATGTATCTCAATGAGAAAGAAAGGCTCTTGCAGAAGGTTGTATCATACGCGGCAAAATAATGAAGTTAAGGATAATATTGAATTGAAAGAAACATGACAAATCTGCAAAGATTGTTGGTGGGTGAGAAGATTAGACAGATTTTAAGAACCAGCAATCAATGTTAAAAAAGAGGGAAAGGTAGAGTGTGGGAGAAAGCCAACTAGTAATCTAAAAATAGAGGATAAGAGTTTATACAAGTATTTAAATAGGGAAATAGAAACTAAAATTAGTGTTAATCCTCTAGAAAGTGAGTTTGCAGAATTAATAATGAGAAACAAGGACATGGTGGAGGTGTTGAACAGCTATTTTCTGTCTGTTTTCATTGTAGAAGACTTAGCAAACCTTCCAAATATACCTAAATCAAGAGGCAAAAGGAAGTGAGGAACTTAAAACAATCACTATGACCAGAGAAAAGAGGATACTGGGAAAACTATCACACCTAAAGGCTGATAGGACCCACCATCCGTGATTAACTAAAACAGCTAAAGATAGGATCAAACTTAAAGATAAAGCATTTAGCGGTGCAAAGATGGGTGGCAGGGCAGAAGATTAGACAGAATATAAAAAGCAGCAAAGAACAACTAAAGATTGATAAGGAAGGAAACATTAGAGTACGAGGGAAAGCTGGCTAGAAATATAAAGACAGATAGGAAGAGTCTCTATAGATATTTAAAGAAGAAAAGAGTTAACAATGTGAACATTAGTCCTACAGAAAGTGAGTCTGCGAAATTAATAATGGAAAATAAGGAGATAGCAGATGAATTGAGCAGATATTTTGCATTAATCGTCACTATTGAGGATGCAAGTAACATCCCAGTATTAGCTGTAATTCAGGAAATGGAAGGGAGGGAGGGAGAAACCCAAGAAAATTACAATCACCAGGGAAGTGATACTGAGCAAATTGTTGGAGCTGCGGAATGACAGTCCCCCGATCCTGAAGAGTGACTAGTGAGATAATTGATGCGCTGGTTTTGATTTTTCAAAAAACCCTAGATTCAGAGAAGGTTTAATTCGATTGGTAAATAACGAACTCCTTTATTCAAAAAGGGAGAGAGACAGAAAGCAGGAAACTACAGGCCAGTTAGCTTAACATCTCTCTTAGGAACAATGTTAGAAGCTATTATTAAATATGTAACAGAGCATTTAGAAAAAGTCAAGGTAATCAGGCAGAATCAACATGGTTTTCTGAAAGGGGAAATCATGTTTAACCAATTTATTGGAGTTCTTTGAAGAAGTAACATGTGCTGTGGATAATGGGGAACTGGTGGATGTACTATACTTAGATTTCCAGAAGGAATTTGATAGAGTGCCACATCAAAGGTTATTGTGAAAAAGAAAATATCATGGTGTAGGGAGTAGTATATTGTCATAGATAGAAGATTGGCTAGCTAACAGGAAATAGAGAGTAGGCATAAATGGGTCATTTTCTGGTTGGTAAGATGTAATGAGTGGTGTGCCACAGGGATCAATGCTGGTGACACAACGTTTTATAATTTATATAAATAACTTGGATGAAGGGACTGAAGGTATGGTTGCTAAATTTGCTGATGAACCAAAGAGAGGTCGGAAGGTAAGTTGTGAAGAGGATATAAGGAGGCTACAAAGGGATATAGATAGGTTATGTGAGTGGGCAAAGATCTGGAAAACGGAGTATCATGTGGGAATCGTGAAATTTCCCATTTTGGCAGGAAGAATAAAAAAGAAGTGTATTATATAAATGGTGAGATTGCAGAACTCTGAGATGCACAGGGATCCGGGTGTCCTAGTGCATAAACAAAAAAGGTTAGTATGCAGGTACAGCACGTAATTAGGAAAGCTAATAGAATGTTACCATTTATTGCAAGGGGAATTGAATACAAAAGTAAGGAGGTCTTGCTACAGTTATACAGGTAATTGGTGAGACCACATCTGGAGGACCGACTATTGTATTGATCTCCTTAGTTAGGGAAGGATGTAAATGCGTTGGAAGCAGTTCAGGGAAGGTTTGCAAGACTAATACCTGGCATGGGCGAGTTGTCATATGAAGAAAGGGTGGGCAGGCCAGGGTTGTACCTGCTGGAGTTTAGAAGAGTAAGAGGTGACTTGATTGACACATAAAAGATCCTGAGGGGTCTTGACAGGGTGGATGCGGAAATGATGTTTCTTCTTGTTGGAGAATCTGGAATTCGGGGTCACTGTTTAAAAATAAGGGTCGCCCATTTAAGACAGAGATGAGGAGATTTTTTTTCTGAGGGCCGTGAATCTTTGGAACACTTTTCCTCAAAAGGCGGTGGAAGCAGAGTCTTTGAATATTTTTAAATCAGAGGTAGATAGATTGTTGATAAGCAAGGAGGTGGAAGGTTAGTGGGAGAAGCTGGGATTGTGCAGTCGAGGGTACAATCAGATCAGCCATGATCTTATTTAATGGCGTAGCAGGCTCGAGGGCCCGAGTGACCTACTCCAGCTCCTACCTTGTATATTTGTCTGTCCAGTCCAGTCCCCAGGACCAGATGGCCTGCGTCCAAGGGTCCTAAGGTAAGTATGGTAGATAAATGTGCTGACGACATCAAGATGGGACGGAAAGTACGTGGTCAAGATGAGGTAAAGAGTTTGCAAAGGGATACAAATAGGTTAAGTGAGGTCGCAAAACTTTGGCGGATGGAATATAATGTGGTAAGATGTGAACTTGTTCACTTTGGCCGGAAGAATAGAAAAGCAGTATACTATTTAAATGTAGAGAGATTGAAGAACTCGGTGGTACAGAGGGATCTGGGTGTCCCGGTACATGAATCTGAAAGAGTTAGTATACAGGGACAGCAAGTGATTCGGAAGGCAAACGGAATGTTAACGTTTATTGCAAAGGGAATCGAATATCAAAGTGGGGAAGTTTTACTGCAGCTGTGCAGGGCCTTGGTGAGACCACATCTGGAATATTGTGTACAGTTTTGGTCTCCTTATTTGATCAAAATGAAATTATTGCATAAGAAGCAGGTCAGCAAAAGTTAACTTGACTCATTCCCTGAATGAAGGGCTTATATTATGAAGACATTTTTTTAACGGTTTGGAGTTTAGAAAAATGAGATGTGTCTTTTTGAAGCTTATCAGATCCTGAGGGGACTTGATAGAGTGGATACCGGGAGGATGTTTCAATTGTGGGGGAGACTGGAACAAGGGGATAAAGTTTAAAAATAACAGATCAGTCATGCCCTTATTCGAATGGTGGAGCAGGCTCAACGGGTCTAATGGCCTCCTCCTGCTCCTCAGTTCTATCTTCCTACGTCCAACACCTCAATTTTAATATTCTCACTCTTGTGATCAAATCCCTTCATGTCCTCACCCCTCTGATTATCCCAATACCCTGTCCATTTCCAGTATTCCTGAAACTTGTTCATCTTAAAGTCTTTTTATAATTCCCTTTTTAAACTGAGTTTCTTTCCCTCTGTTTCTCTCCCTGACCACACATTTCATCTCTCCAGCTCCACTGGTGCTGTGGAAGTTTGGATCCAGAAAATGGTGTGAGCTGCACTGCCGGTCACATCCAGCACATTGTACAGGACACCCAGGCTGGCCGGGGTGACAGCGTGGGTGTAACGTGTGTGTGTCTGTAGTGTGAGGAGGGGTCTGAATATGCTGTTCATCAGCCATTCCCACAACTGTGACGTACGTCTTTGAAACTTGACCTGGACATGTCCACTGACCGCCTGTGTTAGTCACTGTCAGCTGAACATGCATTCAGCAGCACGAGGAACTCCCTCTAATTTTATTTCAAAGGACCAGGCATCCAACTTACAGGTGAAGGGCTTTTGACTTACTTCTGCTAGTATAAAGTTGGGGGAGGTGCTGTGGATGATTTTCTGGAGGTTGTGTTGTGAGCTGCTGCAGGCATTCAGGGAGGACAGAGGATTTGGTGACCCAACACTGGACCAGGTATGGGGACTGTAGTTACTGTGTCTCTGGGTCTACTGTAGCTACTGTGTCTCTGCAACAAATGGAGCAGAGGCTGCAGAGAGGGGAAGCTCTGTAAAGAGGGAGGAGGAGGGGTCTCTTCCCTACCCAGCCCGGGTTCTCCAAGCACAAAAGAGCAGTGGTCCTAATACCGAGCCCTGGGGAACACCACTGCATACTCCCATCGAGTCTGAACAACAACCTTTCACCATTTCTCTCTGTTTACTGTGCATTAGACAATGTTATATCCAAACTGTCACTGTCCCTTTAATCCACAGTGTTCAGTTTTCCTAACCTGTCTATTGAATGTGACTTCATGAAACACCTTTTGAAAGTCCATATATATAACTTCAATGACAGGCAGATTGGTGAGGACGAGGTCAAATATATTTTTCACTCTGGTTGGTTACCTCACCGCCTGCTCCAGACTCAGTCTAGCAGCCGCATCCTTTAGGACTCTGCCAACTCAGTCAGTAGTGATGCTACCGAGTCACTCTTGGTGATGGATATTAAATTCCCTTACCCAGAGTACATTCAGTGTCCCTGCTACCCTTAGTACTTCCTCCAAATGGTGTTCAACATGGAGGAGTACTGACTCATCAGCTGAGGGAGGGCGGTAGTTCGATATCAGCAGGAGGTTTCCTTCCCCATGTTTGACCTGATGCCATGAGACTTCATGAGGTCCTGAATCAAGGGTCTGTCCTGTTTCTGGGGTGTAGACATACCTTGGAATGGGAATGCTTGTGTCTGGGACATTATAAGATATAATTCGGTGAGGATGAATTTGTTTTCTGCAACTTGACTAGTCTATGCGACAGTTCTGCCAATTTTTGCACAAGCCTCCAGATGTTACCAAGGAAGACTTTGCAGGGTCGACAGGGCTGAGTTTGCCTTTGTCGTTTTTGGTGCCTAGGTCGATACCAGGTGGCCCATCCAGTTTCATTGCTTTATTTGGCTTTTCTACAACCGAGCAGCTTACTCCTCCATTTCATAAACAACCACATTGCTGTGGGTCTTGAGTCACATGTAGGCCAGACCAGATTAGGATGGCAGATTTTCTTCCATAAGGGACATGAGTGAACCAGATGAATTTTTACAACAATTGACAATGTTTTCATGGTCACCATTAGAATAGATATTTTAATTTCAGAATTTTATTAATTGAATTCAAATTTCACCATCTGCCGTGGTGGGACTTGAACCCATGTCCCCAGAGCATTAGCCTGGGCGTCTGGGCCACTAGTCCAGTGGCATTGCTACTCCACCGTCACCTCCCTGTGGTTCAGTTTCGGGGGTGGGGCAGAGCTTTAACACTGGTATAATTCCCTCAAAGCCCCTCTTCACAGCTTCTAACCCTTCACTAATTCTGGTATTTCCTGACGGTAACTCGTTTTGGTCCAGGATTTGTTCTAATTTTCTCCACATCTAATGTACTGTGTCAATGCCTCCTGTTCCCAGAGTAACTGATTGTACAGGATGCAACTATTCTCCTGACAAACTTCAATTTCCTTCTGTAACCTATCTATCTGTTCCTTCAATTGGTTGTGTTTGTTTTATTTAACTGTGATGTGCACAGATGATCCCCATTGTCCAACTTATCCCAGCACTTTATTTTAGCTAAAAGTTGCATTTCTGGATGTTCTCATAAATTCTCCTGAGGATGAAATCGTAAACCACACTGGACTTCTCCAAAATTCTTAGGAAGTCAGTTATTCCAGGTGCGACTGTTTTTCTCTGTCAGGAAACTGATCAACTATTCCCTGTGATATACCAACAACATTATGCATCTGACTTTATTTCTTCCAAGTTCTCTCAAGGTTCCATCCTCGCTGTTAGCAATGATCACACACATTTCACCGAGTATAAACTCTCTCCCTCTCTCTCTGTCTCAAAGTTTCCTACCCGGTCCCAGTGATGATCACTCATGCCCAACTGAGATTATAATTTCTCACAAACCCAAGTAAACCAGGCCTCTGAACCCAATCTCTGTGATCCCTCTCCTAGACCTCTGTAAGATCAGATCGAGTGTCACAGATTATCCAAAAGTAGGTCGAGGAGACACAAGCAGTTTATTGCGGATTGACAGTTCAAATACAAAACAAAATCAGAACAGATAGTGTAGGCATCTGACCTGTGACAGGTGAGAATGGTTTGTTATCCTCGATTGGATAGATGGAATGGCATGATCTCTGCTGTCTGACCTGTGACAGGTGAGAATGGTTTGTTATCCTGGATTGGATGGGTGGAATCTTATATTATCATATTATTGTATTCTATTCAGGGGATGTGAGTATCACTGAGAAGGCCAGCATTCGGTCCCCATCCCAAATTGCCCTTGAGTTGCCCTTTGCTTTTTTACAGGTGTACCGAAAACTGACTGGACCTGACCAGCATGCATTGTGCAGGCCAAAAGGGTGTATCTGAGATAAAGTAACCTGTTAACAGCTACAAGCTGCTTTACAGATTAACAGAGTTACTCGTGGAAGAAAACACTTTTAGTCTGAGTGATGTTTGAAAAATAAACAGAACGGTGATACATATCACATCAAAACTAATTAAGAGACCTACTTCAAAGTTCTATTTCACTTTGATGCCAATTTAGAACTTCACAAAGGTTTTGCATACACAAAACCCTGCAGACATGTATTTTACTTTTTTATTTTATCTTTATGTAGAGATACAGCACCGAAACAGGCCCTTCGGCCCACCGCGTCTGTGCCGACCAACAACCACCCATTTATACTAACCCTACAGTAATCCCATATTCCCTAACACCTCCCTACACTAGGGGCAATTTACAATGGCCAATTTACCTATCACCTGCATGTCTTTGGATGTGGGAGGAAACCAGAGCACCCAGCGAAAGCCCACACAGACACAGGGAAAACTTGCAAACTCCGCACAGGCAGTACCCAGAATCTAACACGAGCCCCAGGAGCTGGGAGGCTGCGGTGCTTACCACTGCGCCACCCCATGTTGGACATGTTGTCTGGAAACACAAAGAAAAGAGATTGGCGTGACTGAATATGTTTTAAAATGTTAATTCAGCTGGTCTAAGTTTTACAAACTGTCTTTGATTGATGATGCCAGTGCCTGTCTTCTTAGAAATGAGAATAAACTAGAAATTCTCTAAGAAACAGTTTGTAAGACATCAGGAATGCAAGGGATTTGGATTCTTTCATTGTCCTGTGGTTTAAAATATGTATGTAACCAGGAAGGAAAGCTGCTATTGGTTTTACTGATATCAGTCCCGGGGCATCTGTAACATCCACAAGGGGTGATGAAATTACTGAAGGAAATGTAAACACATGCTCACCATCAAGGCAGTCTCTTGTATCACAGTTTGAACAAAGAATTAGACATCTCATTGGACAACTGTAGCTTACGGTGGATTTTAATAGGGCAGTGTGATTCTATCAATGAAACATCCAGCCCACCTTGGTATGAAAGGTGTAAAGATTATTGTAAATGGTGATTCAGTGATAAGGTCGAGGAGCTTGGTCAGTTACTGAACGAATAGCACAAATCCTTGTAACATGTTTGTGACTAATGAGTGTATTGCTAACAGGTGCATTGTGAATGGGTATTTTGTATAATTGTTAACTAGTAGTATTCCTACTCAATCTCGTAGAGTCATTGGTGCTCAATTTGAGCTTTGAGTGCTGTACCGTTATTTCCTGTCATTCTCATGTTCGAACCACAGAGTAACCAATCAAAAAATCACAATTTATAAACAACAATTGTTTAGATATGTGGATATGAGGCTTCACATTTTCATTCCCAGGAATGTCGACACAAAGACCTGTGTCCAGAGTTATGTCCTTGACCAGTTAACGACCCCTATGAAAAACTCTGGAATACAATTCCTGCCTCTTTGTTGTCCATTCATAATTATCCTTAACAACTGAGTGACTTGCTAGGCTATTGCAGAGGACAGTTAACAATGAACCTTGTTAACATTGAGTTACATGTCGACCAGATTAGGTAAGGATGGCAGATCTCCTTCCCTAAAAGACATTAGTGAATCAGATAGATTGTTATAAAAATCAATTATAGTTTCATGCAACATTACTGAGTTCAGCTTTCAATTCCAGATTTGATGTTATTGATTAATTGAATGTATTAATTAAATTCCACCAGCTGTCACTGCCTCTCCACCTCACGTTCCTCCCAGAAGACACTACTGAAAACCTTCCTCTATGACCAATCTGTTGGTCATCTGACCTCATAATCTCCTGTTGTTTCACGTGTCATACTTTCCTTTATAATGCTCCTGTAAAGCACCTTGTGATGTTTTATTACATTAAAGGCATTATGTAAATAAAGGTTGTTGTTGACATTTACCAGACATGGCTTGTTTTACTATATCCTTGCTGCTTGTCGTTTTTTGTCCATTCGAATCCTATATCCACTTGAGATAATTCAATATATTTACGTTTACAACCTCGCTATTGTTGGTGCCCTGGTAAGTCACTCTATAAAGATTTAATTCTCTAATCCATTTTTACCTATACTACTGTTCTTGCCATTGACTCTTCCCTTCTTGCTGCTGTTGTTATCCCTGGTGAATCTCTATCTCCAGCTATTAGCTGTCAAACCATTGCTAATGGTATTACAGTTCTTGTAATGAACTCTCTCATCTTTGCTGCTGCTGCTGTCTCTATTTCCCACTGGAGATCTGTAAACACTGATTCACTGAAATACTGTGATAGAGTCATACAGTCGTACAGCATAGAAACAGGCCCTTCGGCCCACCGCGTCCATGCCGACCAGAATGCCTATGCATACTAATCCCACCTGCCTGAGTTAATGCCATATCCCTCTATGCCTTGCTCGTTCAAGTACCTGTCCAAATGCCTCTTAAATGTTGCTACTGATCCTGCCTCCACCTCGTCCTCAGGCAGCTAATTCGAGATATTCTTTATGTGAAAAATTTACCCCTTTACGCCCCTTTAAACCTCCTCCCTCTCACCTTAAATATATGTAATTTTAGTCACCCCTACTATGGGAAACAGACTATGGCTATCTACCCTATCTATGCCTCTCATAATTTTATATACCTCGACCATGTCCCCTCTCAGCCTTCTTTGCTCCAGGGAAAACAGACCCAGCCTATCCAATCTCTATCTATAACTCAAGCCCTCCAAACAAGGCAACATCCTTGTGAATTATTTCTGAACCCTCTCTAGCTTAATCACATCTTTCCTGTAGTGTGGCGACCAGAACTGCACACAGTACTCCAAGTGCGGCCTAACCAACGTTATGGACAACTCTAGTGTGACGTCCCAACTCTTGTACTCAATGCCTCGGCCGATGAAGGCAAGCATGCCATACACCTTCTTCACCACCCTGTCTACCTGTGTTGCCACTTTCAGGGAACTATGTCCTTGCACCCCAAGGTCTCTCTGCTCAGTAACACTCCCCAGGGCCCTGCCATTCGCTGTATATATCCTGCCCTTGTTTGACCTCCCAAAATGCATCACTTCACACTTGTCTGCATTATATTCCATTTTCAAATCCCTTGACCACCTCCCAGTTGATCTTTCTCCTGTTGTAACCTTAGACAACCTTCTTCACTGTCCACTATACCACCAATTTTGGTGTCATCTGCAAACTTACAAATCATGCCCCTTACAGTTACATCCAAGTCATTAATATATATGACAAACAACGGAGTGCCCAGCACCGATCCCTGCGGCACACCACTGGTCACCGGCCTCCAATCTGAAAAACAACACTCCACTACCAGTCTCTTCCTTCTGTCACTAAGTCAATTTTGTATCCAGTTGGCTAGCTCACTCTGGATCCCATGTGTTCTAACCTTATGTACCAACCAACCATGCGGGACCTTGTCAAAGGTGTTGCTAAAGTTCATGTCGACAACATCCATCGGCCTGCCCTCGTCAATCATCTTTGTCACCTCCTCAAAAAACTCAATCAAATTCGAGACATGATTTCCCACGCACTAAGCCATGCTGACTATCCCTAATCATACTTTGCCTTTCCAAATGAATATAAATCCTGTCTCTCAGAATCCCTTCCAATAACTTTCCCACCACTGATGTAAGGCTTGTAGTTCCCTGGTTTATCCCTGCTGCCCTTCTTAAATAAAGGCACAACATTAGCTATCCTTCAGTCTTCTGGTACCTCACCCGCGGCTAACGATGAATCAAAATGTTCTGTAAATTATTTTTTTGGAAGACTGAAGCCAGTGCCATTGGTATCCATCACAAACTCCATCTCCTATCTGTGAAACACATACCCCTCCCTGGACAATTTAGGAGGCTGAAACAGACTGTTTACAGCCACTGTGTTCTATTTAAACCTAAGCTGAATTCATCTCCATATTCTCTCCATCACCAACCCTGCCTACTACCACCTCTGAAATATCACCCGTCTCCACCTCTGCCTCACTCTATCTGCTGCATAAATCCTCATCTGTGCCTTTGTTAAATCCGCACTTGACTATTGCAATTCTATCCTGGTCACGTTCCCAGGTAAAACCTCCATAAACCACAACCCATCCAGAACCCTGCTGCCTGTGTTTTAACGCACACCAAATCCCGATCACCCATCACACCTGTGCTCACTGATCTACATTGGCTCCCGGTCTGGCAGCACCTTAATTTTAATCTTCTCATTCTTTTGTTTGAATCCCTCCATGGTCTCACCCTTCCAATTAGTCCCAATTCCCCTCTCAGAGAACAGTACAGCGCAGTACAGGCCCTTCGGCCCTCGATGTTGCGCCGATCTGTAAAACCATCTGACCTAAACTATTCCATTTTCATCCATATGTCTATCCAATGACCACTTAAATGCCCTTAATGTTGGCGAGTCTACTACTGTTGCAGGCAGGGCGTTCCACGCCCCTACTACTCTCTGAGTAAAGAAACTACCTCTGACATCCGTCCTAGATCTATCACCCCTCAACTTAAAGTTACGTCCCCTCGTGTTTGCCATCACCATCCGAGGAAAAAGACTCTCACTATCCACCCTATCTAACCCTCTGATTATCTTATATGTCTCTATTAAGTCATCTCTCCTCCTCCTTCTCTCCAACGAAAACAACCTCAAGTCCCTCAGCCTTTCCTCGTAAGACCTTCCCTCCATACCAGGCAACATCCTAGTAAATCTCCTCTGCAAACTTTCCAAAGCTTCCACATCTTTCCTATAATGCGGTGACCAGAACTGCACGCAATACTCCAGGGGCGGCCGCACCAGAGTTTTGTACAGCTGCAGCATGACCACTTGGCTCCGAAACTCGATCCCCCTACTAATAAAAGCTAACACACCATATGCCTTCTTAACAGCCCTATTAACCTGGGTGGCAACTTTCAGGGATTTATGTACCTGGACACCAAGATCTCTCTGCTCATCTACACTACCAAGAATCTTCCCATTCGCCCAGTACTCTGCATTCCTGTTACTCCTTGCAAAGTGAATCACCTCACAAGTTTCCGCATTAAACTCCATTTGCCATCTCTCAGCCCAGCTCTGCAGCCTATCTATGTCCCTCTGTAACCTACAACATCCTTCGGCACTATCCACAACTCCACCGACCTTCGTGTCATCCGCAAATTTACTAACCCACCCTTCTACACCCTCATCCAGGTCATTTATAAAAATGACAAACAGCAGTGGCCCCAAAACAGATCCTTGCGGTACACCACTAGAAACTAAGCTCCAGGATGAATATTTGCCATCAACCACCACCCTCTGTCTTCTTTCAGCTAGCCAATTTCTGATCCAAAGTACTAAATCACCTTCAATCCCATACTTCCGTATTTCTGCAATAGCCTACCGTGGGGAACCTTATCAAACGCCTTACTGAAATCCATATACACCACATCCACGGCTTTACCTTCATCCACCTGTTTGGTCACCTTCTCAAAAAACTCAATAAGGTTTGTGAGGCACGACCTACCCTTCACAAAACCGTGCTGACTATCGCGAATGAACTTATTCTTTTCAAGATGATTATAAATCCTATCTCTTATAACCTTTTCCAACATTTTACCCACAACCGAAGTAAGGCTCGCAGGTCTATTATTACCAGGGCTGTCTCTACTCCCCTTCTTGAACAAGGGGACACCATTTGCTATCCTCCAGTCTTCCGGCACTATTCCTGTCTACAATGACGACATAAAGATCAAGGGCAAAGGCTCTGCAATCTCCTCCCTGGCTTCCCAGAGAATCCTAAAATAAATCCCATCTGTCCCAGGGGACTTATCTATTTTCACACTTTCTAAAATTGCTAACACCTCCTCCTTGTGAACCTCAATCCCATCTAGCATAGTAGTCTGTATCTCAGTATTCTCCTCGACAACATTTTCTTTCTCTACTGTAAATACTGACGAAAACTATTCATTTAACACTTCCCCTATCTCCTCTGATTCCACACACAACTTCCCACTACTATCCTTGATTGGCCGTAATCTAACTCGAGTCATTCTTTTATTCCTGATATACCTATAGAATGCCTTAGGGTTTTCCTTGATCCTATCCGCCAATGACTTCTCGTGTCCTCTCCTCGCTCTTCTGAGCCATCCCTTTAGATCATTCCTGGCTAGCCTTCACGTCTCATCCTAACATAAGCCTTCTTCTTCCTCTTGACAAGCGCTTCAACTTCTTTAGTAAACCACGGCTCCCTCGCTCGACAACTTCCTCCCTGCCTGACAGGTGCATACGTATCAAGGACACACAGTAGCTGCTCCTTGAATAAGCTCCACATTGCGATTGTTCCCATCCCCTGCAGTTTTCTTCCCCATCCTACGCAGACTAAATCTTGCCTAATCGCATCATAATTTCCTTTCCCCCAGCTATAATTCTTGCCCTGCGGTATATACCTGTCCCTGCCCATCGCTAAGGTAAACCTAACCGAATTGTGATCACTATCACCAAAGTGCTCACCTACATCTAAATCTAACACCTGGCCGGGTTCATTACCCAGTACCAAATGCAATGTGGCATCGCCCCTGGTTGGCCTGTCTACATACTGTGTCAGAAAACCCTCCTGCACACACTGGACAAAAACTGACCCATCTAAAGTACTCGAACGATAGTATTTCCAGTCAATATTTGGAAAGTTAAAGTCCCCCATAACAACTACCCTGTTACTCTCGCTCGTGTCGAGAATCATCTTCGCTATCCTTTCCTCTACATCTCTGAAACTATTCGGAGGTCTATAGAAAACTCCCAACAGGTTGACCTCTCCTCTCCTGTTTCTAAACTCGGCCCATACTACCTCAGTAGACGAGTCCTCAAACGTCCTTTCTGCCGCCGTAATACTCTCCTTGATTAAAAATGCCACCCCCCCCCCACTTTTACCATCTTCTCTGTTCTTTCTGAAACATCGAAATCCCGGAACCTGCAACATTCACTTCCTGTCCCTGCTCTACCCATGTCTCCGAAATGGCCACTACATCGAGATCCCATATTCCCATATTCCTGCAAATCTTTTACAATCAAGTCTAATTCCATGTCTCCTTTCAAAGTGAATTTCCTTCCCTCTCTATCACTCCGTGGTGTTGATTTTCAGCTCTTACAACACCACTGTTGCCCACACTAAGAAAGTTTAGATCCATAAAATGTATGAGCTGAGCTATCAGCCACTTCCGGCATGGCCAGCACACTGCCTCATGCTGTGCAGAGCTCTAGCCCGAGTGTACATTGCATGCATTAATACCAGGAGGAGTTGTCGAATGTCACGCCAAACTGCTAAAGATTGTTGCAGCAAGGTTAATATCTTGCTTGTCTCCAAGGGGGTGGAGCAAAGCATTCTCCACTGCGCCGCTTAACGTAACCCTTTTGTTTTAATGGAAAGGAACTAAACTCCCTTTTCAATGTTTTTTGGTATCCTTAGGATTTTCAAACAACAAAATCTTTAGTAACATTATCAACTTCGAAGGAAACCATCTCCATCAGGAAAGACAGCATTTTAGATCAAACTCGAATTGTTTCCAAACTTTTAGCATCTTTTGTAAGAGGTTTCTAATCCAAGGATTTTTTAAATAAAACAAAGATGATTCCAAATTCCAATTGACTGCAATAAATATTTAAAAATCAAAACTGCCCATGTTATATGAGTGAGTCCTATGTCCGGAAATTAAGACTCCCCCAAAACTCGACATGCTAAACTTGAAAGTTCATTGTGGTTGCAAATGACATTTCCAGTTTTTTGTTTTCAATTTAACAGGTTAATTACCCTTAACAGTATTAATTTAATTCAAACTTATTAACTTATAATACTTATTAACTGCACACAGAACAGAATAGCACGTGCTTTTTAAAAAAATTACGTCCTTTTTCTTGTTCTTCAGGCGCCTTTTCAAATGTCTGTAATAAAACCAAAAACTAAAGAAAAAGTTATTTAACATTCTTACAACAAAAGATTTAACACCAGCTCCTTACACAAACTTTAATCTTTCCCATTATCTCCTTTGCTTATCCTTCTCTCCCTTAAAACCAATATCCAATTCCTGACATTTGCTACTTAAAACAGTCAGTAAAACGTGTCTTTAATTTAAACTCCAAAAAAAAAAACTGGAACAGATTTTAAACTGGAACTCCAATTCAAGCAGGAGTTGTAAACTTCAAATCGGATTTCTGCCAAACATCTTCAGACCTTCAAGGCTGAAGCTTATCTTTTAGAAAATTGTTCATTGCCTTTTCACAGTTGCAAAACTAACTTTTAAAATCAAAATAAAATTTTAACCTAAAATATAATTCAAGTTTATATCCCATTCCTGGGTGCACAATCTTAAATCGGAATGAACACCCTCAACAATCACTTTTCACACTCGTTCAATTCCAAACAACTTAATAGACTCATGCTTTCAACATTAAAGTCAGACAACAAAGAGTTAACGACAGTCAGTTCTACAGAATACAGGTTTCACAGAACACAAGCTGCACATCCCAGACATTCAATTCATTCATGGACGCTTCCAACAATCACACATTCGAATCAAAGATACAGTAACTTGTTTTAACTCTAAAACATAGTCCTCTGCCATAAACTTAGTGAATACCTTTTTTCCTTTTTTTTTCACTGCCAGCTGGCAGCTAATGGACCCGTCCAGTCCCCACTCGAGCGTCATCTTTTTTCACTGGCCATCCTTATGTAGAACCGTTAGAATCTACTCTCAGAGGTCAGCTTTTAACCTAGCACAACTTGTAGTAAACCGTCTCCTGGCTATCTGTCGGGTCACAAGTCATACAACAAGCTTATGATATATATACGCATACATATATTCCAAACCCTCCTTGACAGTGCCTACGTCTCTTAACGAACTACCTACCACCGTTTGACCATTGTTCAGATCCTGTTCACAAACTTGGCATTCGTTGGTCACGAAACACCACCCGGCCCCGGGATACTCACCCGGTATTCCTGATGGCATCAAGCGACCGCCGAATCCTGTTCTCAAGTTCGGGATCAGGTTTCTGCCAACCCCCCCTTGGGCCCTTCGGGGTTATAGAAGAGCTGACTTACACCTGATCCTGCCGACTACGCCAATTGCTAGTGGGAATGAATCTAGAAGAATCACTCGGCACTCAGGTCTGCACCAATGTCAAACAGTTTATTACACCGGCAGGGAGAAGGTCACTGGGCTGTCCAGATGCCTCTCCACTGGAAAAAGGAAAATCCACAACAGATATACAGTTACTCAGCCCATCCCGGCTGGACATGGTCCAATCATAACGGTTATTGATTCCATACATTACACATATTACCAATTAGATTACTCATTAGGCATCATGTGGCTACATGATCAGCTCGTGCAAGCCCCCTGATCACCATTGATCATCTCAGGCCCCATCAATTATCCTTGAGACTTCCAATTGTCACTTGTAATTGGGCCTGCATTCCTGAGGGTGCTGTGCAGTCTGCAGTTACATTGATAAGAGGGGCTCCCTCGGTGTCTGTGCTGTGCTGTACCAGGCTCAAACTGCAAGCTAAGTAACTTGTCCCACAATGCCTCGGGTCAATACTCCATATTGTTACACAATATGTAGCTATACTTTCAACTTATATATGAGAGTATATATATATATATATATATATATATATTCTCCAGGATTATATTAATCTACTTACTCAAATAACATTTGAACAGTATGATATTTACTGCAGATGCCTCTGTGCTTGGGAATACCCTACAACAGTAGAATGAAGGGTAGGTAGTTAGTTTGATCTTAGAGTAGGTTAAAACTTCGGCACAGCATCGTGGGCTGAAGGGCCTGTACTGTGCTGTACTGTTCTATGTTCTATGTTCTCTAAAATCTGCATAGACATAGTAGACATACGACCCGTGACAGGTGAGAAAGGCTTTCTGGCTATGGATCGGATGTTAGAAGTTATTATTAAATATGTTATAGCAGGGCACGTGGAAAAAATCAAAGTGATCAGACAGAGTCAACATGGTTTTGTGAAAGGGAAATCATGTTCAACCAATTTACTGAAGTTCTCTGAAGAAGTAACATATGAGGTGGATAACGGGGAACCGGTGGATGCACTGTACATAGATTACCAGAATACATTCGATATGGTGCCACATCAAGAGTTATTGCGGAAAATAAAAGCTCATGTGATACAGGGTAACATATTGACATGGATAGAAAATTGGCTAGCTAAAAGGAAAATAGAGAGTAGGCGTCAATGGGTCATTTTCTGGTTGACAGGTTGTAACGAGTGGTGTGCCACAGGAATCAGTGCAGGGGCCTTAAGGTTTTGCAATTTTCATAAATGACTTGGATGAAGGGACCGAAAGTCTGGTTAATAAATCTGTTAATGACACAAAGTTGTGAAGAGGACATAAGGAGGCGACAAAGGGACATAGATAGGTTGAGTGAGAGGGCAAAGATCTGGCAAATGGAGTATAATGTGGGAAAATATGAAATTGTCCATATGGCAGGAATAATAAAAAAAGCATATTGTCTGAATGGTGAGCGATTGCAGAGCTCTGAGATGCAGAGGGATCTGGGTCTCCTGGTGCATGAATTACATAAGGTTACTCTGCAGGTTCAACAAGTAATTAGGAATGTTAATATAATGTTATCACTTATTGTGAGCGGAATTGAATACAGAAGTAGGGAGGGCATTGTTGAAACCATATCTGGCATGCTGTGTGCACCATTGGTCTTCTTATTTAAGGAAGGATGTAAATGCGTTGGAAGCAGTGGAGAGAATGTTTACTGGACTAATATGGGCGGGCCGTCATATTAGGAAAGGTCGGACAGGCTAGGCTTATATTCATTGGCGTTTGGAAGAGTAAGAGGCGGCCTGATCGAAACATATAAGATTCTGAGTGCGGGACAGAGCAAGTGAGGGCGACAAAGAGAGAAGAAGAGGGAGAGAAATAGAGAGATAGAGATAGAGCTCAGCTCATCTGCTGCTGAAACCCTCATCCATACCTTTTTTAACATGAGACTTGACTATTCTAACACACTCCTGGCTGGTCTCCCACATTCTACTAACTGCAACCTTGTGGTCATCCAAAATACTGCTGCCATCTTCTAATTTACACAAGATTCTGTTCACCCAACATCCCTGTGCTCACTGACCTACATTGGCTCTTGGTCCAGTAACGCCTCATTTTTATTATTCTCCCTCCTGTGATCAAATCCCTCCATGACCTCATCCATCTGATTATCCCAATACTCTGTCAATTTCCAATATTCCTGGTGCTGTGGAAGTTTGTATTCATAAAATGGTGTGAGCTGCACTGTCGGTCACATCCAGCACATTGTACAGGACACCCAGGCTGACCGGGGTGCTAGTGTGGGTGTAACGTGTGTGTGTCTGTAGTGTGAGGAGGGTCTGAATCTGGTGTCAATCAGCCATTCCAGCAGCTTTGATGTACGTCTTTGAACCTTGGTCTGTGCATGTCCACTGACCGCCTATGTTAGTCTCTCTCAGCTGAACATATATTCAGCAGCACACGGAACCCATTCTAGTGTTATTTAAAAGAACCAGGCATCCAACTTGCAGGTGTGGAGTTTTGACTTACTTCTGCTATTGTAAAGTTAGTGGAGGTGCTGCAGATGGTTTTCTGGAGGTTGAGTTGTGAGCTGCTGCAGACATTCAGGGACGACAGAGGATTTGGTGACCCAACTCTGGACGAGGTATGGGGACGGTAGTTACAGTGTCTCTGTGTCTGTAACATGATCAACAAATGGAGCAGAGTCTGCAAATCGGGAAAGCTTTGTACAGAAGGAGGAGGAAGGGGCACTGCCCTACCCACCCTGGGTTTTCCAAGAGCAAAAAGAGCATTGGGCCTAATACCGAGCCCTGGGGAAAACCACTGTATACTCACATCTAGTCTGAACAGCAACCTTTCACCACTTCTCTCTGTTTACTGTTCCTTAGCGAATGCTATATTCACACAGTCACTGTCCCTTTAATCCATAGGGTTCAGTTTTCCTAACCTGTCTATTGAATGTCAATTGATCAAACACCTTTTGAAAGTCCATATATATAACTTCAATCACACCACCCTCATCAACCCTCTACATTGTTTTATCAAAGAACTCCATCAAGTTTACCTCACCACCACCTCTCTCCACTCCTTCACCGTTGTTAAATTATCAGACTGCTTCTCCGACATCCATTACTGGATGAGCAGAGATTTCCTCCAATTAAGTATTGGGAAGACTGAAGCCATTGTTTTGACTCCCCGCTCCAAGTCTGTTCCCTTGCTATTGATCCCATCCCTCTCCCTGGTAACAGTCTGAGATTCAGACAGTTTGTTTGCAAGCTTGGTGTCATATTTGACCACTAAATGAGTTTTAACCTCATTTTCAGGATATCATTACAACCACATATTTTCACCTCAGTGACATCGCCCGACTTCACCCCTGTCTCAGCCCATCTGCTGCTGAAACCTCATTCATGCCTCATCACATCTCAATGTGACTATTCCAACTCACTCCTGGCTGATCTCCCACATCTACTCTCTGTAAACTTGAGGTGCTCCACAAATTCTGCTGCCATGTCCTAACTCCCTGTTCACCTATCACTGACAGACATTGACTGCTGATTAAGCAATGTCTTTATTTTAAAATTCTCCACCTTGTTTTCCCTCCATGGCATCGCCCTCCATCCTATATATGTAATATCCTCCAACCCCACAACCCTTAAAGATATCTGCATTCCTCTCTTTCTGGCCTCTTGTGTGTACCTGATTTGAATTACTCCACCATTGGAGGCTGCACCTTCAGTTGTTTAGGTGCCAAGCTCTGGAATACTCTCCCTACAGAGCTCCACCTCTCTCCCTTTCTGCCTCGCCACTCACTTTCCTTATTTAAGATACTCCTTAAACCTACCTCTTTCACCAAACTGTTGGTCATCTGACCCAATATCTCCATATATGGCTCAGTATGATACATACAACCCTCCAGTCCCTTGTCGCCAGTCCCATATCCAAGGAGGATTGGAAGATTCTGGCCAGTGCCTCTGCTGTTTCGACCATTCCTTCTCTCAGCAAGTCTTATGCATCCCATCCAGACCGGGTAAATACTCTACTTTATTGTGGTACAAAAGCTGTTGGATTGAAAGGGGTTAATTGAACCTGTTTGTTCAGTGACTGTAATTAATGTCGTTCTTTATGGACCTTAATTGTGTCACTGGAGGGCTTCCCACTTCTATTGATAAGAGGCTGCTTTCAATGTGTTATCCCAGAGTGTCAGCAGCAGCATCACCGCCGGCAGTAACAGGGAAAAGCAGCTCCAGCGAGAGCGAGGGAGAGGATAGATGAGAATCTGAGAACAATAGATTGGAATGTTAGAGCAATGGGTCAGAATCTGAGAACAATAGATTGGAATGTTACAACAATGGGTCAGAATCTCAGAACAATAGATTGGAATGTTGCAACAATGGGCAGGAGTTTATCCTTTTGGTTTGGCTATGTTACTGTGGGTTATTCTTGGATGACATTAGCGGATCGGATCTATTACGCACTGAAGATGACTCAATGCTTTTATTATCCCATCCTCGCCGCTATTGGTGTCCCTGGTAAGTCTCTCTATCCAGCTATTACTTCTATGATTAACTGTTTTACTGTTCTTAAGAACGAACATCTCCATAATATCGTCCTCCATGTAAGCCCATTTGCTGCATAAACTCTGATCTATGCCTTTGTCAAATCTACTATACCAATGCTGTCCTGGTTACCATCCCTGTTACAAACTGCCATAAACAACAGTCTATCCAAAACTCTGCTATCCATATCCAAACTCGCACAAAGTCTCATTCACCCAACATCCCTGTGCTCAGTGACCTACATTGGTTTCTGTAGAACAGAGTATACTGGAAGAAATAAATGGGGTGTGTAAGAAAGGTGCCACAATAATCATGGGTCACGTTAATCTACACGTAGATTGGGCAAATCAGATTGGCAAAGTTAGCCTGGAAAATTAGCTCATAGAGTTTATTCGTGAAAATTCCTCAGAGCAACACGTTCTGGAGCCAACCAGGAGCAGACTGTTCTGGAACTGGTAATGTGCAGTGAGACAGTATTAATCAAGAACCTCATGGTAAAGGAGCTTCTAGGCGACAATGATCATAACATGATAGAATTTCAACGTTCAGATTGAAGGGAAAACTGTGGTCTAAGACTGTGTTTCTTTACCCAAATAAAGGTAATTATAAGGATATGAAGGCATATTCAACTAAAGTAAACTGGGAAACTAGATTAAAAGTTAGAACAGTCGAGATGCAGTGGCTGACTTTTAAGGAGATGCTTAAAAACTCTCAGCAAAGATATATCTCAGTGAGAAAGAAAGCCTCTTGGAGAAGGTTGCATCATGCGTGATTAAATAGGGAAGTTAAAGGACAATATTAAATTGAAAGAAACACTGTACAATTCTGCAAATATTAGTGGTAGGTGAGAAGATTGGACAGATTTTAAGAACCAGCAACGAATGACAAAAGAAAATAAGAGTGTAAAAGTATAGTGTGGGAGAAAGCTACCTTGCAATATAAACAGAGAGTAAGAGTTTCTACAAGTATTTAAAAAGGAAAAGAGTAACTAAAGTTAGTGTTAGTCTTCTAGAGAGTGAGTTTGGGGAATTAATCATAAGAAACAAGGACATGGAGGAGTGGTTGAACAGATATTTTGAGTCTGTTTTCACTTTAGAAAACTTCGAAAACCTTCCAAAGATGCTAAATCAAGAGGCAAAAAGGTAGATAGGAACTTCAAATAATCACCCTCACCAGGGAAAAGGTACTGGGAAAGCTATTACACCTAAAGTCTGACAGGACCCGCCATCCTTGGTGAACTGAAATTGTTAAAGTTCGTATTAAACTTAAAGAAAAAGCATATAATTATGCAAAAATCAGTGGCAGGTCAGAAGATTGGGCAGATTATAAACAGCAGCAAAGAACAGTTAAAGATTAATAGGAGGTAAAAATTAGAATACGAGAGAAAACTGGCAAGAAATAAAAAAGACAGATAGTAAGAGGTTCCAAATATTTAAAGAGTTAACAACGTGAGCGTTGGTCCGATAGAATGTGAGTCTGGGTAATTAATAATGAATAATAAGGAGATAACAGGTGAATTGAACATGAAGTTTGCTTCAGTCTTCACTATAGAGAATACAAGTAACATCCCAGTATTAGCAGTAAGCCAGGAAATGGAAGGGATGGAGGAACTCAAGAAAATTCCAATAACCAGGGAAGTGGTACTGAGCAAGTAGATGGAGCTGCGGGCTGTCAAGTTCCCAGGTCCTGATGGGCTTCATTCTAGGGTGTTAAAAGATAGTGGCGAGTGAGATAGTTGATGCATTAGTTTTAATTTTCCAAAATTCTCTAGATTCGGGGAAGGTTCTGTTAGATTGAATGTAGTGAATGTAACTCCTTTATTCAAAAAGTAAGGGAGACAGAAAGCAGGAAACTACAGGCCAGTTAGTTTAATATCTCTCTTAGGTAAAATGTTAGAAGCTATTATTAAAGATGATGTAGCAGGGCATTTAAAAAGATCAAGGTAATCCGGCAGAATCAACATGAGTTTGTGAAAGGAAAATCATGTTTAAACAATTTATTGCAGTTCTTTGAAGAAGTAACATGTGCTGTGGATAAAGGGGAACTGATGGATGTAATGTACTTAGATTTTCAGAAGGCCATTAATAAGGTGCCACGTCAAAGGTTATTGCGCAAAATAAAAGCTCATGCTGTAGGGGTAAAATATTGGCATGGATAGAGGATTGACTAGCTAACAGGAAACGGAGAGTAGGCATAAATGGGCCATTTTCTGCTTGGCAAGAAGAGACGAGTGGTCTGCCATAGTAATATGTGCTGGGGTCTCAACTTTTTACAATTTATATAAATGACTTGGATGAAGGGATTGAAGGTATGGTTGCTAAATTTGCTGATGACACAACGATAGACAGGAAGGTAACTTGTGAATAAGACATAAGGAGGCTGCAAAGGGATATAGATCGGTTAAGTAAGTGGGAAAAGATCTGATAAATGGAGTATAATGTGGGAAAATGTGAAATTGTCCGTTTTGGCAGGTAGAAAAGAAGCATATTTCTATCGTGAGAGATTGCAGAGCTCTGAGATGCAGAGCGATCAGGGTGTCCTAGTGCATGAATAACAAAAGGTTAGTATGCAGTTTCAGCAAGTAATTAGGAAAGCTAATAGAATGATATCATTTATTGGAATGGGAATTGAACATAAAAGTAGGGAGGTTATGCTACAGTTATACAGGACATTGGTGAGACAATATATGTAGTACTGTGTAAAGTATTGGTTTCCTTATTTAAGGAAGGATGTAAATGTATTGGAAGCATTCAGAGAAGGTTGTCCAGACCAATTCCTTGAATGGGCAGGTTGTCTTATGAGAAAAGGTTGGAAAGGCTAGGCTTGTATCTACTGGAGTTTAGAAGAGCAAGAGGCGACTTGATTGAAACATATATGATACTGAGGGTTCTTGACAGGGTGGATGTGGAAAGGATGTTTCCCCTTGTGGGAGAATCCAGAACTAGGGGTCACTGTTGAAAAGTAAGGGGTCGCCCATTTAAGACAGAAATGAGGAGAACTTTTTTTCAGTGGGTCGTGAGTCTTTGAAACTCTTTTCCTCAAAAGGCAGTGGAAACAGAGTCTCTGAATATTTTTAAAGCAGAGGTAGATAGATTCTTGATAAGCAAGTGGGTGATTGGTTATTGGGGGAAGGCGGGAATGTGGATTGAGGTTACAATCAGTTCAGCCATGAAGTTATTGAATGGCGGAGCAGGCTCGAGGGGCCAAGTGGCTTACTCCTGCTCCTAATTCGTATGTTTGTATGCTCGTATGACAAGTCCCCAGGATCAGATGGCCTGCATCCAAGGGCCTTAAAGTATGTGGCTGCAGAGATAGTGGAGGCATTGATTATAATCTTCCAAAATTCCTTAGATTCTGGATGGATCCCAGCGGATTGGAAAATAGAAAATGTAACACATTTATTCAACAAAGGAGGGAGACAGAAAACAGGAACATATAGGGCAGTTTGCCTAATATTTGTCAGAGGGAGTTGCTGGAATCCATGAATAAGGAGGTTATAACAGCATACCTAGAAAATCATTATGGGACCAGACAGAATCAACATGGTTTTGTGAAAGGGAAATCATATGTAAATTATTTATTAGAGCTCTTTGAGGAAGTTACAAGCAAGGTGGATAAAGGGGCACCTGTAGATGTGGTGTACTTGGATTTCCAAAAGGCACGTATAGGGGGTGACATATTGGCATGAGTAAAGGATCGGATAGCTAAAAGGAAACAGAGACTAGGGATAAATGGGTCTTTTTTGCGTGGGAAATCAGTAACTACAGGAATCAGTGCTGGGGCATCAACTATTTACAATCCATATCAATGACCTGGGTGCAGGGACAGGATGTGTGGTAGCTCAATGTGCCGATGACAGCAAGATGGGAAGGAAAATAAGTCGTCAAGAGGAGGCAAAGAGTTTACAAAGGCATATAAATAGGTTAAGTGAGATTGGCAAAAATTTGGCCGATGGGGTATAATGTGATAAAATGTGACCGTGTCTACTTTGGCAGGAAGACTAGAAAAGCAATATACTATTTAAATGTAGAGAGAATGCAGAACTCGACGGTACAGAGGGATCTGAGTGTCCTGGTACATGAATCAGAAAGAGTTAGTATACATGGACAGCAAGTGATTAGGAAGGCAAATGGAATGTTAGTGTTTATTGCAAAGGGAATTATGTATAAAAGTGAGGACGTTTTACTGCAGCTGTGCAGGGCTATAGTGAGAACTCATCAGGTGTACTGTGTACAGTTTTGGGTCTTCTTATTTGATGAACATGATACAATTGCGTTAGAAGCCGGTAAGACAAAGTTCACTTGATTCATTGAGCGATTGAAGGGTTTATTTTATGAAAAAAGGTTGAACAGGTTGTGCTATTGGATTATGAAATAATAAGAGGTGATCTGAGTGAAACATGGAGTATCCTGAGCGGACTTGATAGTGGACTTGTTTCCTCTTGTGGAGGAGACTGGAACTATGGGATACAGTACAACAATAAGAGTTCAGCCATATTAAGCCATGATCTTATCGAATGGTGGAGCAGGCTCAAAGGGCCGAATGGCCTAAACGTGCTCCTGAGTCCCATGTTCCTATGTCCAGTAAAACCTCAATTTGAATATTCTCACTCGTATGATCAAATCCCTCATGCCCTCACCCCTCTGAGTATCTCAATCCCCTGTCCATTTCCAATATTCCTGAAACTTGTTCATCTTAAAGTCTCCTTCTAATTCCCTTTTTAAAGTGACTTGCTTTCCTTCTGTCTCTCTCCCTGACCACACATTTCATCTCTCCAGCTCCACTTGTGCTGTGGAAGTTAGGATCCATAAAATGGTGTGAGCTGCACAGCCGGTCACATCCAGCACATTGTACAGGACACCCAGGCTGACCGTGGTGCTAGTTTGGGTGTAACGTTTGTGTCTCTGTAGTGTGAGGAGGGGTCTGAATATGGTGCCAATCAGCCATTCCGGTAGCTTTGATGTACGTCTTTGAAACTTGGTCTGTGCATGTCCACATGTGTTAGTCACTCTGAGCTGCACGTACATTCAGCAACCCTCCACTGTTATTGAAAAAGACCAGGCATCCAACTTACTGGTGAGGGGCTTTTGACTTACTTCTGCTATTGTAAAGTTAGTGGATGTGCTGTTAATCGTTTTCTGGAGGTTGTGTTGTGAGCTGCTGCACACATTCAGGGAGGACAGAGGATTTGGTGACCCAACTCTGGATGAGGTATGGGGACTGTAGTTACAGTGTCTCTGGGCCTGTAACACGACCAACAAATGGAGCAGAGGCTGCAGAGAGGGGAAGCTCTGTAAAGAGGGAGGAGGAGAAGGCTCTGTCCTACCCAACCCGGGTTTTCCAAGAGCAAAAAGAGCAGTGGTCCTAATACCAAGCCCTGGGGAATACCACTGTATACTCCCATCCAGTCTGAACAACAACCATTCACCACTTCTCTCTGTTTACTGTTCATTAGCTAATGTTATATCCACACAGTCATTGTCCCATTAATCCATGGGTTCAGTTTTCCTAATCTGTCTATTGAATTCCACTTGAACAAACACCTTGTGAAAGTCCATATATATAACCTCAATCACACCACCCTCATCAACCATCTCCATTGTTTTATCAAAGAACTCCATCAAGTTTACCTCACCACCTTCTCGCTCCACTCCTCTACTGTTGTTAAATTATCAGACTGCTTATCTGATATCCAGTACTGGATGAGCAGAAATTTCCTCCAATTAAATATTAGGAAGACTGAAACTATTGTTTTTACGGCCCCACTCCAACTCTGTTCCCTTGCTTTTACTTCCATCTCTCTCCCTGGTAACAGTCTGAGATTCAGACAGTCTGTTTACAACCTTAGTGTGATGTTCGGGACAACATTAATAGGCAGATGCACAAATGTGGGTTAATTAAGGAAAATCAGCATGGATTTGTTCAGTGAAAATGGTGTTTAACAAACTTGCTGGAGTTATTTGAAGAGGTATAAAGGAAGCTTGATGAGGGCAATGTTGTTAATGCGGTGTAAATGGAATTCCAAAAGACATTTGATAAAGTGTCACACAACAGACTTGTGAGCAAAGTTATGGCTCATCAAATAGAAAGGACAGTAGCAACATGAAACTAAATTGATTGACTGACAGGGAACAGAGAGAAGTGATTAATGGATGCTTTTCGGGCTGGAGAAGTGTTTGTGGTGGAATCAAAGCAAAATACTGCCGATGCTGGAAATCTGAAATAAAAACAAAAAGTACTGGAAATACTCAGCAAGTCTGGCAGCATCTGTGGAGAGAGAAGCAGAGTTAATAAAAACAGCACGTGCTGGAAATACTCAGCAGGTCAGGAAGTATGTATGGAGAGAGAAGCAGAGTTAATGTTCCAGGTTTGTGATTTTTCATCAGAACTGGCAAAGGTTAGAAATGTAATAGGTTTTAAGCAAGTAAAGCAGGTGTGGGGCTGTAAACACGAGGACATAAATGTGGGCATTAGAGCAGTGGTGGGGATGGAGGGTGTTGAAATGACAAGCGAGTGGAAGCTCGGGATCATGCTTTGGGACTGAGCGGAGGTGTTCCACAAAGCGCTCACCCAATCTGTGTTTGACCTGCTGTGGTGTTCCAGTGAACATCAACGCCAGCTCGAGGAACAGCACCTCGTTGTCCGATTAGGCATTCTACAGACTTCCGGACTGAATATTGAGTTCGATAATTTCAGAGCATGACTGGCCCATTTTATTGTTAAATGTTTGATCAGTTTTTTTACCATGTCCCAGTCTTAAACTGGGATTTTTTATGTTGGTGCTTTTAGCTAGGGCTGTTCATTATTCTATCATTTAATACCCTCTCTGCACTAACGCTTTGTCTTTCACCACACCACAAGCACACTCTCTTTGCCTTTGCTCCATGACCTCCACGTCAGTAAATCTCTCAGACCCTCTGTTCCATCAACACCCCTTTAGTTCTCTTTTTCCCCACCCCTGCTTTATTTAATTAAAAACTATTACATTTCTAACCTTAGCAGTTCTGATGAACCGTCACAGACGTGAAACATTACCTCTGCTTTTCTCTCTCCCCAGATGCTGCCAGACCTGCAGAGTATTTCCAGCACTTTTTGTTTTTATTTAAGATTTGTAGTGGAGTTCCCCAGGAATCAGTGTTGGGACTCTTTCTCTTCCTGATATATATTAATGACCTAGACCTTGGTGTACAGGGAACATTTTTAAATTTTGCAAATAATACGAAACTTGGAAGCATTGTGAACTGAGAGGAGGATAGTGTATAACTTCAAAAAGACATAGACAAGCTGGTTGAATGGGCAGACAGGTGGCAGATGAAGTTCAATGTGGAGAAATGTGAAGTGATTCATCTTGGTAGGAAGAACATGGAGAGACAATACAGAATAAAGGGTACAATTCTAAAGGCGGTGCAGGAGCAGAGGGACCTGGGTGCATATGTGCGTAGGTCATTGAAGGTAGCAGAACAGGTTCAGAGAGAGCGGTTAATAAAGCATACAGAATCCTGGGCTTTATTAACAGCGGCATGGAATACAAGAGCAAGGAGGTTATTTTGAACTTGTATAAGACACTAGTTCAGCCTCAGCTGCAGTATTACGTCTAGTTCTGGGCGCCACACTTCAGAGAACGTGAAGACATTGGAGAGTGTGAAAAGACATTCAGAAGAATGGTTCCAGGGATGAAGAATATCAGTTATGAAGATAGACTGGAGAAGTTGGAACATTTTCCTTAGAGAAGAGAAGGCTGAGAGGAGATTTGGAAAAACTATTCAAAATTATGAGCTGTCTGGACAGAGTGGATAGGGAAAACTGTTCCCATTCCTGAAAGGATCGACAACGAGAAGGCAAAGAATGAAGGTAATTGATAAAAGAAGCAGAAGTTGACATGAGGAAAACTTTTTCACACAGCGAGTGGTTAAGGTCTGGAATGCACTGCCTGAGAGTGTGGTGGAGGCAGATTCAATCGAGGCATTCAGGAAGAAATTGGATAGCTGTCTGAAAAGGAAGATTGTACAGAGTTACAGGGAGAAGGCAAGGGAGCGACACTAGATGAATTGCTCTTTTAGAGAGCTAGTGCAGACACGATGGACTGAATGGCCACCTTCTGTGCTGTAACAATTCTGTGATTCTGTGACATTCGACCACAAAATGAGCTTCCAACCTTATATTCGTGCCATCACTATGACCACCTACTTCCACCTCAATAACATTTCCCGACTTCACCCCTTTCTCAACTCATCTGCTGCTGAAGCTCTCACACATTCTTTCATTACCTGTAGACTAGACTGTTCCTATTCATTCTACCACATTCTACTATCTGTAAACTTGAGGTCATTTAAATCTCTGCTGCCTGTGTTTTAACTCAAAACAAGTCCCATTCCCCAATCACTGACCTACATCAGTTCACAGTCAAGCAGTCAGTCTTGATTTTAAAATTCTCAACCATGTTTTCAAATCCCTTCATGGCCTTGCTCCCTACTATCTCTGAAGTCTCCTCCAGCCCCACAGTCCTGCGAGATATCTCTGCTCCTCTAATTCTGGCCTCTTGTGCATCCCTGATTTTAATTACTCCACCATTGGTGGCCACACCTTCAGTTGCCTCGGCCCCAGCTCTGGGATATCCTCCCTTTACAGCTCCACCTCTCCACCTCGCTTTTATCCTTTAAGAAACTCCTTTCAGCCCTGCCTTTTTGCCACGCTGGCAGCACCTTAAGTTTAATATTCTCATTCTTGTGTTTGAATCTCTCCATGGCCTCACCCTTCCAATTAGTCCCATTCCCCTACACATTCCTACATTCCTACAAGTCTTTTGCCTGAAAGTCATTTCTCCATTTCCCCTTTTAAATAACTGCTTGAAAAGGCACGGTTTGAAAATTAAGGGTCGCACTTTTTGGGCAGAGATGAGGAGATTTATTTTTCTCTCTCAGAGGGTCAGGTGACTTTGGAACATTCTGCCTCTGAAGGTGGTGAAGGCGGGTTCATTGAATAATTTTAAGGTTGTGGTAGATGGATTCTTGTTAGGCAAGAGAATCAAAGGTTATCAGGGGTAGATGGAAACACAAACATATCAGCCATGATCTTAATAAATGGGCTGAATGGCCTACTTCTGCTCCTAATACATACAATCCTTTGGTCGTTCTCGCTGTATCTACCCCTAGCCATGCTTTTCAGCTGTCGAGCACCACTAGGCCCAACGCCATAAAAGCTTGGATCCATAAAATGGTAACAGCAGAGCTGCCAGTCACTTCCAGTGCTCCATGCTGGGCAGGGGTCTAGCCCCGGTTCACCAAGCATGTGCAGGTAGTGTGAAGAGGGGCCTGAGTATGGTGTCTATCAGCCATTCCAGCAGCTTTGATATACATCTTTGAAACTTGGTCTGTGCATGTCCACTGACCGTCTGTATTAGTCACTCACAGCTGAACATACATTCAGCAGCACGAGGAACCCCCTCCAGTGTTATTTAAAAGGACCAGGCATCCAGGGGAAGCTCTGTAAAGAGGGAGGAGGAGGGGGCTCTACGCTACCCACCCCGGGTTTTCCAAGAGCACTATTCCTACCGGAACCTAACCCAGGAGCAGTGTGTGAAGTGACTCTGATTCAATAAGGAGATGGTCACAGAGCTGTGTCACCTCCTGTAACACGACCTGGAGCCTCACAGCAGGGTGAGGACGGAGTTGTCAGTGGCTGTTAAGGTCACAGTTTCATTGAAATTGTATGTATCTGGATCTTTCCAGGCAGGAGGATGAGACATATCAAACATAGATTCACAGAGAGTGATAGAGTCATTTATGAAACAGAAGGAGGCCATTTGTCCCATCGAGTCCATACTGGCTCTCCATGGAGCAATCCAGTCAGTCCCACTCCCCCTCTCAATCACTGTAGTAAATTCATTTAGTTTAGTTTAGAGATACAGCACTGAAACAGGCCCTTCGGCCCACCGAGTCTGTGCCGACCATCAACCACCCATTTATACTAATCCTACACTAATCCCATATTCCTACCACATCCCCACCTGTCCCTATATTTCCCTACCACCTACCTATACTAGGGGCAATTTATAATGGCCAATTTACCTACCAACCTGCAAGTCTTTGGCATGTGGGAGGAAACCGGAGCACCTGGAGGAAACCCACGCAGACACAGGGAGAACTTGCAAACTCCACACAGGCAGTACCCAGAATTGAACCCGGGTCGCTGGAGCTGTGAGGCTGCGGTGCTAACCACTGCGTCACTGTGTCAAGTGTCCATGAACTCTCTCTTGAAATCAATGATTGTCTCTGCTTCCACCACACTTGTGATCAGTGAGTTCCAGATCATTAACACCCGCTGTGTAAAAGAAGTTTCCACATATTCCTCCTGCATCTCTTGTCCAAAACAAACAACAAAGAACTGTACAGCACAGAAACGGGCCATTCGGCCTTCCAAGCCTGCGCCGATCTTGATCTCTGTTTAAACTAAAACCTTCTTCGCTTCCGTGGACCGTATCCCTCTATTCCCATCCTATTCATGTATTTGTCAAGATGCCTCTTAAACGTCGCTATCGTATCTGCTTCCTCCTCCTCCCCTGGCAGCAAGTTCCAGGCACTCACCACCCTCTGTGGAAAGAAATTGCCTCGCACATCCCCTCTAAACTTTGCCCTCACATCTTAAACCTATGTTCCCTAGTAACTGACTCTTCCACCCTGGGAAAAAGCTTCTGTCTATCCACTCTGTCCATGCCGCTCATAACTTTGTAAACCTCTATCATGTCGCCCCTCCACCTCCGTCGTTCCAGTGAAAACAATCCGAGTTTATCCAACCTCTCCTCGTAGCTAATACCCGCCATACCATAAACATCCTGGTAAACCTTTTCTGGACCCTCTCCAAAGCTTCAACATCCTTCTGGTAGTGTGGCGACCAGAATTGCACACAATATTCCAAGTGTGGCCTAACTAAAGTTTTGTACAGCTGCAGCAAGACTTGCCAATTCTTATACTCTACGCCCCGACTGATGAAGATAAGCATGCCGTATGCCTTCTTGACTACCTTATCCACCTGCGTTGCCACTTTCAGTGACCTGAGGAGCTGTACACCCAGATCTCTCTGCCTGTCAATACTCCTAAGGGTTCTGTAATTTACTGTAAACTTCCCACCTGTATTAGATCTTCCAAAATGCATTACCTCACATTGCTCCGGATTAAACTCCATCTGCCATTTCTCTGCCCTAGTCTCCAACTGATCGATATCCTGCTGTATCCTCTGAGAATCCTCATCATTTTCCGCAACTCCACCAATCTTTGTGTCATCCGCAAACTTACTAATCAGACCGGCTACATTTTCCTCCAAATCATTTATATATACTACAAACAGCAAAGGTCCCAGCACTAATCCCTGCAGAACACCGCTAGTCACAGCCCTCCATTCAGAAAAGCACCCTTCCAATGCTGCCCTCTGTCTTCTATGACCGAGTCAGTTCTGCATCCATCTTGCCAACTCACCTCTGATCCCGTGTGACTTCACCTTTTGTATCAGTCTGCCATGAGGGACCTTTTCAAAGGCTTTACAGAAGTCCATATAGACAACATCCACTGCCCTTCCTTCATCAATCATCTTCGTCACTGCCTCAAAAAACTCAGTCAAGTTAGTGAGACACGACCTTCCCTTCACAAGACCATGCTGCCTCTCGCTAATAAAGTCCATTTGTTTCCAAATGGGAGTAAATCCTGTCCCGAAGAATCCCCTCGAGTAATTTCCCTACCACTGACCTAAGGCTCACCGGCCTATAATTTCCTGGATTATCCTTGCTCCCCTTCTTAAACAAAGCAATATCATTGGCTATTCTCCAGTCCTCTGGGACCTCATCTGCAGCCAATGAGGATACAAAGATTTCTGTCAAGGCCCCAGCAATTTCCTCCATTGCCTCCCTCAGTATTCTAGGGTAGATCCCATCAGGACCTGGGGACTTATCTACCTTAATCTTTTCCAAGACGCCCAACACCTCCTCCTTTAAGATATCGACATAATCCAGACTATGTACACTCCCTTCCCTATACTCATCATCTATCCAGTCCTTCTCTTGGGTGAATACTGAGGCAAAGTATTCATTTCGCACCACGCCCATTTCCTCTGGCTCCACGCATAGATTCCCTCCTCTGTGCTTGAGTGGGCCAACCCTTTCCCTGGCTACCCTCTTGTTCTTTATATACGGATAAAAAGCCTTGGGATTTGCCTTCATCCTGTTTGCCAATGACTTTTCAGAACCTCTTTTAGCCCTCCTGACTCCTTGCTTAAGTTCCTTCCGACTTTCTTTATATTCCTCAAGGGCTTTGTCTGTTCCCAGCCTTTTAGCCCTTACGAATGCTTCCTTTTTTTTGACTAGGCTCACAATATCCCACGTTATCCAAGGTTCCCGAAACTTGCCAAGCTTGTCTTTCTTCCTCACAGGAACATGCCAGTCCTGGATTCTAATCAACTGACGTTTGAAAGACTCCCACATGTCAGATGTTGATTTACCCTCAAACAGCCGCCCCCAATCTAAATTCTTCAGATCCTCCCTAATATTGTTATAATTAGCCTTCCCGCAATTTAGCACCTTCACACGAGGACTGCTCTTATCCTTATCTACAAGTACCTTAAACCTTATGGAATTATGATCACTGATCCCGAAATACTCCCCGACGGAGACTTCGATCACCTGGCCAGGCTCTTTCCCCAATACCAGGTCCAGTACGTTCCCAATCTCGTTGGACGATCTACATATTGTTTGAGGAAGCGCTCCTGGATGCCCCTTACAAATTCTGCCCCATCCAAGCCCCTAGCACTAAGTGAGTCCCAGTCAACGTAGGGAAAGTTAAAATCATCCACCACTGTTGCCTTTACGCCCTTACAAAATCTGTCTACCTATCTGCTCCTCTATCGCCTGCTGGCTGTTGGGAGGCCTGTAGTAAACCGCCAACATCGTGAATGCACCCTTCCTATTCCTGAGCTCTACCCATATTGCCTCGCTGCATGACCCCTCCGAGGTGTCCTCCCGCAGTACAGCTTATTCACCACACTCCATGCTTTCATATACATGCACATTAACCTTCACGTAAATGTTATTACTTTCTCCCATTCTCTGATCCCACCTAATAACATTCTGAACCCTTCTATAGTGCTATCCAACTCTGCCCGTATTCTGTGCACCTTGGAATTCCTCTCTGATGCTTACTGCTGGTTCCCACACCCCTGCCAATTTAGATTAAACCCTCCCCAATAGCACTAACAAATATTCCCCACACGGGAATTAGTTCCAGCTCTGTTCAGGTGTATATCGTCCAGCCTGTACAGATCCCACATTCTCCATAACTGGTCCCAGTGACCAGGAATCTAAACCGCCCCGCTTCTGCAGCATCCTTCCAGCCACACATCCATCTGTACTATCCACCTATGTCTCTACTCACTCGCATAGTGTACTGAGAGTAATCCGGAGATTACGACTTTGAAGTCCTGCTTGCTAACTACTTTCCCAGCTCCCTGAATTCTGAGTGCAGGACAACCTCCCTCTTTCTGTCTCTGTCGTTGCTTCTGATGTGGACCACGACTGCTGGCTGTTCACCCTCCACCTTCAGGATGCTCTGCAGCCGCTGGAGTGATACCCTTGACCCTGACACCACGGAGGGAACACACAATCCTGGATACACATCTGCGGTTTCAGAAAACATTGTCTATCGAATTTCCTATCACTATCAACATTCCAGTCTTCCCTGTACCCCCCCACCCCCCCCACCCCCTCCCGCCCCCAACCAGTACAGCTGAGACAGCCCTGGTACCATGGCCTTGCCTGTGGCTGCAGTCCCCAGATGAACCATCAGTATTGAATACTGGTTGGAGAATGAGATGCAGTCAGGAGTCTCCTGTGCTACCTGCTGATTCTTCTTGACGTGCTCTCCACAAATTACTCAACCTCACATATACACGACAGTGACATCCATGGTCCCACCATCTGCAGCTTGTACATCATCCAAGACAGCAGGATGAGGGGGAGGTGAGAGTTAAGTAGGGACATAAGGCAGGAACATAACATCATCCTGAATGCTCTCGCTGATGCCGGATGCTACGGCCTCTGTCACAGCCGGTCCCATGATGTGGAGAGCCATCTCCTCCCTCAGTCTCAGGGGTGAAGGAATGTCTGCTCCTCGCTGGATCACTGCTGCTCCCTGTGATTATGGGCCACCTTGTCCTGTAAGAGGGAGGTCACAATGCCAGTGATTGTGTTGCACTGTGTTTGTGTGATGTGCCTGCCATAGTTGAATAGCTGGAGGTATGTAGAGGTACTGAGAGGTGGGTGCGAATCTGGTATCAGTGGAAGGTGTGGAGGGTGAGGTGGAGTATGTGAATGTTAGGTGTGTGCCCTGAGTGTTAGGGACTGCTGATGGGTGAGTGATGGGGGTGTGGTACATTGAGCAGTGTGAGAGATTGGTGATGTTGGGGGTAGGAGATGCCTTTCGGAGATGAATTCACTGACATTGACCACCAGTGTGAGCTCATTAAACTTCTTCTGGATCTTCTGCCAGGTCGTCGGGGCCATGCTTCTTGCATTGACCTCCCTGACCACCTGCTCCCATTCCCTTCGGAGGGCGTTCCTTGAGGGTCTCCACCCCACCCCACAGAAGCATGGCCTCTCTCCTCCTGTCACCCACCATGACTAAGGACTCCAGCACTACATTCGTGAGCTGCAGAGCCCTCTCTCTGTCCTAGTATCCCATTTACCTTGTCTACAATTGCAGCATTCACAGTCAGCAGCAGCAGGCTCCTGTGATTCAGTGCTACCTCCCTTTAGAGGGACAGACTACCTTTAAGAGCGGAATCCTGGCAAACATCTGCCAGACCCACACACAGTCAGGACCCTCTTCAGCGTGCAGACGGACAGCAGCGCAGTCATGCTCAGGGGCATGTAGAATTCGTGGAAATGTGGAGGAAGAAGGACGTTTGTATGTCACCTGTCAGAATAGGAACGGGTACGGGAAGATCATAACCCCTCTGCACAAAAGTGATGCAAACCCGATTTTCTTGCTCTTTCTATTTCCCTTTCCCTCTTTCACACTTTTTCTCTCTCTCTCTCTATCTTTCTCCCTCTCTCTTCACTCTCTGTCACTTGTTTATAGAATCAGAGATTGATGCAGCATAGAAGGAGGTTATTCGGCCCTTTGTATCAGTGCTGTCTCTTTGAAACAGCTGTTTAATTCGTTCCTCTCTCCTCCTCTTCCCCCAGATTCCTGTTTATTTTCTTTTTCCTTTTCAAGTATTTGTTAAATTCCCTTTTGAAATATATTATTGAATCTGCTTCCACCATGTTTTCAGGCAGTGAATTCCAGATCCCAACAACTTGCTGTGTAAGGAAAATCTTCGCATTTCACCTCTGGTTCTTTGTCAATTATCTTCAATCTGTGTCTTATTAATACGAAACTTTCATACACTGGGAACAGTTTCACATTAATTACCCTATCAAAACCCTTCATGATTTTGAATTCTATTTGAAATCTCCCCTTACCTTTCACTGCTCTAAAGAGAACAATCCCAGCTTTTCCAATCTCTCCACGTAGCTAAATTCCCAGATCCATGGTACCATTCTAGTAAATCATCTCCGTATCTTCACTAAGTCCTTGACGTCCTTATCAAAGTGTGGTGATCAGAATTGGACACAATTCTCCAGCTGGGACCATACCAATGATCTATAAAAATCAGCGTTTCCTCCTGAATTTTATTACTCTGTGCTGTGTGTATAATGCCAAGGACAAGATATGTTACCTTCAAAGATCTGTGTGTGTACAGCCCAGTTATCTCCAACTTTGCACCTACTTTATAACGGTACCATTTAGTTTATATTGTTCCTCCTCATACGTCCGACCCAAATGTTTCATTTCACACTTCGCTGTGTTAAATTACATCTGCCATGTTCCTGCCCATTTCAACAGCCAGTCTCTGTCTTCCAGAAGTCTGTTACTATCCTTCTCACTGTTTGTTAACATTTCTGAGTTTCCTGCCATTTAAAAACTTTGACACAAGCCCATTGAATTAACATACAGCAACTGTGATCCCAACAGTGACCCTGGGTAAACCCCACTGTGTACTTCCCTCCAGATGAACAACACCATTCTCCACTACTCTCTGCTTTCTGTCACTTAGCTAATTTCCTGCATGCTGTTATTGTAAATTAAACAAAAACTTCCATTTATGGAGCGCCTTCATGATCACTGCGTGTCCCAAATCGATTTACAATCAATGAGTACTTATTAAACCCTCGTCACTATTGTAATGTAGGAAAGATGGCAGAAAATTTCCGCACAGCAAGATCCCACAAACAGCAATGTGATAATGATCAGATCTTTAACATCCACCTGGGAGGGCAGATGTTGGTTTAATGTTTCATTCGATAGATGGCACATCTGGCAGAGCAATACTCCCTCAGTCATGTCACTGCAGTGTCAGCCTTGAATCTTGTGATCAAGTCCTGTTACTTGATTCTTGTGATCAAATGACACTTGATCCTAGAAGCTTGTGACTGAAAGGGGAAGAGATACAAACTGAGCCACTGCTGACATTGGTCCTTTAATCCCATGTGTTTCTAATTTGGTAACATGGCTGTGATGTGGTACTTTAACAAACGCCTGTTTAAAGGATAGGAATATTGGTCAAGGAGAGGCAAGAACAATCATAGAAACATAGAATAGCATTGCACTGAAGAAGGCCATTTGGTCCAACATGTCAGTGCTGGCCCTTTTGAAGATATTCCAGTTAGTCCCACACCCTGGCTCTTTTTTATATTCATTCATGGGATTTGGGCGTCACTGGCTTGGCCAGCATTTAATGCCCTTGTTACCCTTGAGAAGGTGATGGTGAGCTGCCTTCTTCAACCGCTGCAGTCCATCTGGAGTAGGGAGACCCACAGTGCTGTTAGGAAGGGATTTTGACCCAGCGATAGTGAAGGAACGGCGATATAGTTCCAAGTCAGGATGGTGTGTGACTTGAACGGGAACTTGAAGGTGGTGATGTTCCCATGTATTTGCTGCCCTTGTCCTTCTAGTTGGTTGAGGTCGTGGATTTGGAAGGTTCTGTCTAAGGAGCCTTGGTGCATTGCTGCAGTGCATCTTGTAGATGGTACACACTGCTGCTACAGTGCGTCTGTGGTGGAGGGAGTGAATGTTTGTAGATGGGGTGGCAATCAAGCGGGCTGCTTTGTCCTGGATGGTGTCGAGCTTCTTGAGTGTTGTTGGAACTGCACCCATCCAGGCAATCGGATAGTATTCCATCACACTCCTGACGTGTGCCGTGTAGATGGTGGACAGGCTTTGGGGAGTCAGGAGGTGAGTTACCCGCCTCTGGATTCCTAGCCTCTGACCTGCTCTTGTAGCCACGTTATTTATATGGCTACTCCAGTTCAGTTTCTGGTCAATGGTAGCCTCTAGGATGTTGATAGTGGGAGCTTCAGCGGTGGTGATGCCGTTGAATATCAAGGGGAGATGGTTAGATTCTCTCTTGTTGGAGATGGTTATTGCCTGGCACTTGTGTGGTGCGAATGTTACTTGCCACTTATCAGCCCAAGCCTGGATATTGTCCAGGCCTTGCTGCATTTCTACACAGACTGCTTCAGTATCTGAGGAGTCACGAATGGTGCTGAACATTGTGCAATCATGAGTGAACATCACCACTTCTGACCTTATTATTGAAGGTAAGTCATTGATGAAGCAGCGGTAGATGGTTGGGCCTGGGACACTACCCTGAGGTACTCCTGCAGTGTTGCCCTGGAGCTCAGATGATTGACCTCCATAAACCACAACCATCTTCCTTTGCGCTAGTTATGACACCAGCCAGCGGAGGGTTTGAGATCATGAGGTAATGAGATCAGGAGCTGAGTGGCTGTAGCAGAACCTAAACTGAGCGTCACTGAGCAGGTTATTGCTAAGCAAGTGCTGTTTGATAGCACTGTCGGTGACACCTTCCATCACTTTACTGATGATTGAGAGTAGGCTGATGGGGCGGTAATTGGCCGGGTTGGTCCTGTCCTGCTTTTTGTCTGCAGAACATACCTGGGCAAGTTTCCACATGACGGTGCTTCTGATATGACCTCCTTTTTCCTCAACAGAGGATTTCCCCCTACTGTGGTTGACAGGGACCTCAAGCGTGTCTGACCCATTCCCCGCACCTCTACCCTCACCCCTTCCCCTCCCTCCCAGAACCGTGACAGAGTTCCCCTTGTCCTCACTTTTCATCCCACCAGCCTCCATATCCAAAGGATCATCCTCCGCCATTAGCGCCACCTCCAGCGTGATGCCACTACCAGTCGCATCTTCCCCTCCCTTCCCCTGTCAGCATTCCGAAGGGATCATTCCCTCCGCGACACCCTGGTCCACTCCTCCATTACCCCCACCACCTCGTCCGCATCCCAGGGCACCTTCCCCTGCAATCGCAGGAGGTGTAATACCTGCCCATTTACCTCCTCTCTCCTCACTATCCCAGGCCCCAAACACTCCTTTCAGGTGAAGCAGCGATTTACTTGTACTTCTTTCAATGTAGTATACTGTATTCGCTGCTCACAGTGTGGTCTCCTCTACATTGGGGAGACCAAGCGCAGACTGGGTGACCGCTTTGCGGAACATCTCCACTCAGTCCGCAATCAGGACCCTGAGCTTCCGGTTGCTTGCCATTTCAACACTCCCCCCTGCTCTCATGCTCACATCTCTGTCCTGGGATTGCTGCAGTGTTCCAGTGAACATCAACGCAAGCTGGAGGAACAGCATCTCATCTACCGATTAGGCACACGACAGCCTGCTGGACTGAACATTGAGTTCAATAATTTCAGAGCATGACAGCCCCCCCTTTTACTTTCATTTTTAGTTAGTTTTTCTTCCTTTTTTCTTTTCTTTCTCTTTTTTTATTACATCCTTTTTTACATTTTTGCAATCCTTTTTTTTTGCATTTATTTCATTTCATCTTAGTTTGTTCAGTTTGCTTACCCACTGTTTTTTTCAGGTTTGCACTTGCTGCTGTTCAATAATCAGTGTATTTACACCTAATCTGTACTAATGCTTTGTCTTTCAACACACCATTAACATATTGTTTGCCTTTGCTCCGTGACCTTTTGGTCAGCTATGTGGCCTGGTCCAATCTGCACCTTCTCCTTTGTTATCTCTTGCCCCACCCCCACCTCACTTGCTTATAATCTGTGACTTTTCTAATATTTGTCAGTTCCAAAGAAGGGTCACTGACCCGAAACGTTAACTCTGCTTCTCTTTCCACAGATGCTGCCAGACCTGCTGAGTGATTCCAGCATTTCTTGTTTTTGTTTCAAGTTTCCACATTGTCGGCTTGATGCCAGTGTTGTAGCTGTACTGGAACAGCTTGGCTAGGGGCGTGGCAAGTTCTGGAGCACAGGTCTTCAGTACTATTGCCGGAATATTGGCAGGGCCCATAGACTTTGCAGTATCCAATGCCTTCAGTCGTTTCTTGATATCACGTGGAGTGAATCGATCCCTGAGAAACAGTACTGTATACTCCCCTGAACCTCCAGTCTGAACAATGACTGTTCACCACTTCTCTCTGCTTTCTGTCCCTGAGTCACTGTCATATCCACACTATCACTGTCACATTCATCCATGTCTTCCATTTCTGAGAACAAGTCTATGAAATCTCATTTGATCACAGGCCTTTTGAAAGTCTATATACCCAAATTGATATACACGAGTAGGGGCGGAACATGTTGGTATGGTCCTTAATGAATACTTTGTATCTGTCTTAACAAAATGGGGGGACGATGCAGATATTGTGGTTAAGGAGGAAGAGTGTGAATTATTGGATGTGATATACATAGGGAGAGAGGAACTATTAATGGGATTAGCATCCTTGACAGTTGATCCATCACCAGGGCCAGTTGAAATGTATCCTAGGCTGTCAAAAGAGGTGAGAGAGGAAATAGCAGAAGGTCTGACCATCATTTTCCAGTCCTCGCTGGATACAGGTGTAGTGCCAGAGGATTGGTGAACTGTTAAAATGTTACCTCTTTAAATATGGAGAAAGGGATAGACCGAATAATTGCAGGCCAGTCAGTCAAACCTCAGTAGTGGGCACATTATTGGAATCTATTCTGAGAGACAGGAAGAAGTGTCACTTAGAAAGGCACACGTTAATCACGGATAGTGAGCATGGATTTGATAAGGGAAGATATTGTTTGACCAAATTGATTGAATTTTTCGAAGAAGTAGCAAGGATGATAGATGAGGGTAGTGCAGTTGATATGGTCTACATGGATTTTGACAAGGCTTTTGCCAAGGTCCCATGTGGCGTACGAGTTAAAAAAATAAAATCCCATGGGATCCAGGGAAATTCAGCAAGCTGGATGCAAAATTGGCTCAGTGACAGGAAACAAAGGATGATTGTTGACGGGTGTTTTACTGACTTGAGGCCTGTTTCCAGTGACGTTCCACAGGGCTCAGTACTGGACTTCCTGCTTTTTTGTAGTATATATTAACGATTTGAACGTAAATGTAGGGGGAATGATCAAGGTGTGTGCAGATGGTACACAGATTGGTCATGCGGTAGATAGCGAGGAGGATAGCTGTAGGCTGCAGGAAGATATTGATGGCAGAAAAGTGACAAATGGAATTCAACCTGGATAAGTGTAAGGTGATGCAATTGAGGAGGTCAAACAAGGCAAAGGGATAGACGATTAATAGGAAAATACTGAGAAGTGTAGAGGAAGTGAGGGACCTTGGAGTCAATGTCCACTGATCCCTGAAGGTAGCAGGTCAGGTCGATAAGGTGGTTGAGAATGCATACGGAATCCTTTCCCTTATTAACAGAGGTATAGAATACAAGAGCAGGAAGGTTATGCTGGAACTGTATAAATCAATGGTTAGGTCGCAACCTGAGTACTGTGTGCAGTTTTTGTCACCTCATTACACAAAGGATGTAATTTCACGAGAGAGGGTACAGAGGAGATTTACGAGGTTGTTGCCAGGACTGGAAAAATGCAGCGATGAAGAAAGATTAAATCGGCTGGGGTTGTTCTTCTTGGAATAGAGAAGGCTGAAGGGAGATCTGATTGAAATGGACATAATTTTGTGGGGCCTGGATAGAGTGGAGGTGAAGAGTCTATTCACCTTAGCAGAGAGATCAGTGACTAGGGGGCAGTGACTTAAAGTGCTTGGTAGAAGGACCAGCGGGGAATTGAGGAGAAGCTTGTTCACCCAAAAATACAGAATTGGCTCAGTGGCAGGAAACAAAGGGCAATTGTTATAATAAAAGCAAAATACTGCAGATGCTGGAAATCTGAAGTAAAAACAAGAAATGCTGGAAATACTCAGCAGGTCTGTCAGCATCTGTGGAGGGAGAAGCAGAGATAATGTTTCACGTCAGTGAAGAAGGGTCACTGACCTGTAACGCTAACTCTGCTTCTCTGTCCACAGATGCTGCCAGACCTGCTGAGTATTTCCAGAATTACTTGTTTTTATGAAAGTGTAATTCTTGAGGGGTATTTTAGTGACTGGAGGACTGCTTCCATTGGCATTCCACAGGGTTCAGCCCTGGGTCCCCTGTTTTTAGTGAGGGTCTAGAACTTACTGCCTGAAAGGATCGTTGAGGCAGAATCCCTGCACACATTCAAAAGGAGTCTGGATGTTCAACTCAAGTGCCATAATCCGCAGGGCTATGGATCAAATGCTGGAAGGTGGGATTAGAATAGGTGGCTCATTTATCGGCCGGCACAGACACAATGAGCCAAGCGGCCTCTTTCTGTGTCTTAAACTTTTTATGATTATATTACATGAAACACGCTATCCTCATTAACACTCACAGCTACATCCTCAACGAACTCGATCAAGATTATCAGAAATGATTTTCCATTAACCTATCCATGCTACTTGTCATTGATTAACCCATGTTTTTACAAGCAAGATATATTTTTGTGCTGGGTTATGACCTCCAGAATTTTCCAACCACCAACGTTAGACTGATAGTTACAGGGTTTATCCAACCTCTACTTTTTTAAACAGTGTAACATTTACCCTGCAGTCCTCTGGCATCAATCCCATATCCAAGGAGGATTGAAATATTCTGTCCAGTGCCTCTGTTATTTTCACCATTCCTTCCCTCAGTAACTATCATACATCCCATCCAGACTGGATAAATGTTCTACTTTACTGTGATACAAAATATGTTGGACTGAAATGTGTTAACTGAACCTGTTTGTTCAGTGACTGTAATTAATATCAGTCTCCATGGACCCTAATGGTGTCACTGGAGGGTTTCCCTCTTCTATTAAGAAGGGACTCCTTTCAATGTGTTATCCGTTAGTGTCAATGGGAGCATCAACCCATGCACTAACAGGATTCAGCGGCTGCAGAGAGAGGGAGAGGATAGATCATAATCTGAACAATAGATTGGAATGTTACAACAATGGGTCAGAATCTGAGAACAATAGATTGGAATGTTACAACAATGGACAGGAGTTTATCCGATTGGTTTGGCCTGGTTACTGCAGATTCTTATTGGATAGCATTAGAATGGCGGATCTTTTATGCTCTGAAGACGATTCAATTTATTTACTATCCCATCCTCGCTATTATTGGGGTCCCTGGTAAGTCTCTGTATCCAACTATTAGATTCATAAACCATATTTCACTGATTTAGTGTTCTTGTCATTTAAATCGTGAGAAGACTGAAACCGTTATCTTCAGTTTCTGTCACAAATTCCATTCCCTGTCCATGATCTGCATCCCCCTCGCTAGCCATTGTCTGAGGTGGAACCAAAAAGTTTACAACCTCTGGTATCTATTTAATGCTGAGCTGTGTTCTTCCCCATATTCTCTCCATCCCCAACCCTGCCAATTGTTATGGCCAGCTGATGAGGGGTCAAAGTCGCTCCTCTTTATTTGACCACAACAGTGTTTGTCCTTTATAAACAGTGAATATGTTAACGTCTCAGTGAGTTTTTACATTTTACCTTTGGACTGATGGTGAAGGAACCGATTGGACTGGTTCTCTTGAGTTTAAACATGAAAGAGGTGAGTTTATTATACTTAAAAATATAAACCCGATCTAAATAAAATCATTAAAATAAATAGAACATATTTATGCACACACTCACACAAGAATCACACAGAAATAGATTACAGAGTGACAAGTAAATTTGTGATTGGATTGGAGTCCAGAATAAATATAAAAAAAAAACTCATTCTGTGAGGTTTGACCATTCTGTGGTCTTCCTGCTGAAGTTGTATCCTTGAAGTCATTTTGTGGTCAAAGTACAGGTTGTGGCTGATCCACATAGCTCAGGGATTTCTTTGAGGCAGACTTGTAGCTGGCTTTCTTCCCCTGGTTACTCTGTCTGTAGCAATCTGTAGGCTTGGAGGGCCCACAGTCGCATGTGGTTTTCAAATTTGTGATGTTATCTGGAGAGAGAGACGGAGAGAGATGGAGGGATGTGGGGGGAACACAGCCCTTCTGCTTCTGCACAGTTTGAATCACTGACTTGTCTGTTTTTGTCCAGGGAAAACTCTCAGCTTTCACAGTGATAGACAGTCTCCTGACTGCCTCAGTGTATTCGCTGGACCCTTACAATGAGATTCAAGGTTAGGAACTTCTATCTCCCCAGGGCTCAGGATACCAGTATTTACTGTTGGAGAAGTTTGCTCTTTCAAAGTCAATGTGTCAGGATGACCTTGTATGCCGTGTTAATGAATGTAATCTTAGGTAATTCAATCACTGGAGCAAGCCAATGATTTGGGTCCAGGCTCATCAGACATGTGTCTCCTATTGTAGGCCTTCGAATGTGAAAAGGTGTGTCAGATGCCAATTGCAGTGGGCATCTTGGCTGCCAGGTATTTCAAGGTTAACTGCAAGATTTATTTTCTATTAAAAGTTTACTGTAAGTTTCCAAACGATGAATTAAATTTCATAATTTGGCATATTGTGTTATCTTGACACCGCCACAGCACACGGGGAAAAATGTGATAACAAGAACATTTCATTGCAGAATTGTGGGAGTCAAAAGAAGAAAGCACACATTCATTCTCAATCATCGCTTCCCAAACTGACATATTAATCTTAGAATTACTGCAGCTGACAATGTCTGTTACAGTTGGACTGATTTAATGTTTTGATGTTTTGTCTGGGATGGTTCTGTGTCGGAATCGACCCTGGACATTGCATCAGCGATTACATTACTTTTTTTCTCTCCTGCAATGAATCTTTAACCATTCAGGTTCCTTCACCTTGATAATCTTCCTCCCTGAACCGACAGTGTGTAATAAATTGTTTATTTAGACCCTGTGAGGTGTCTGAGATTTCCTCTGGGCCTTTGTTCTTGCTGACTTTGGCTTTGAAATTGTTGGGTTTGATTAGCTTTGTATTTGGGACCTGATCATTGTGTTCTTCAGTGGGTGGATCCACACTGACCTTATTTTAGCTTTCTGGTGAGGTACACAAGTGCTGTTTACTTTAGAGTATTTTACCTTCCCTTTTCCCTCTACTATGGGGTGCATCATTTTTCTAACAAGCCCCATGTCCTCTGGGAGTTTATGGCTCTCAGGTGGCTGTCCATCTTTCACTGCACTCTCCTGCGGCACCTCGACTCGGTGAAGCATCTCCCTCACTATTGGCTTGCCTTTTGGGGAATTTTCCTTTGTCGTTGCATATTTCTGTAAATGCTGTTCGTTGCCTCATTGACCTGAATTTAAGAAGGAGAATGTGGGATCTAATTTATCTAACATTTCAGGGTTGGCAAATCGGAGAGTAGGGGGTTCTATTTGGGAATCCTCCTGGCCCTCCTCGAACCTGTCCTCACTGTCCTTTTCAATCCTTCCCTCCTGACAGTCTGACAGATCTGTACTTGTCAGTCCTCTCCACAGCCTTTGCTTTTTTCCGTTGGTCTGGGTGTCAATTAAATAATTGACCCGCTATTCCTTTTGCCACTCGACATGGACCACTGACCCGGGATTTCAGGGGTTCACCCTGCATTGGGAATAGTAACAATACATGGTCTCTGTCCTGAAATGTTTTGGCCTTGGCATTTTTGCCTGCTTACCTTTTCATAACTGCCTGGGAGATCTTTAGGTGTTCTTGAGCAATTTCACAGGCTGTCGTGAGCCACTCCCGGAGCATGGGAATGTAGTCTAACATGGAAGACTCATCCCTGTGTCCCAAAAACTTCTCCTTGATTAGTTTAAGAGGACCTCGTGTCCATAAACTAATTCAAAGAGACTAAAGCCAGTGGACTCAATGGATATGTTCCTGGTAACCAACAGGTGAAATCCCATCCCTTTGTCCCAGTCATGGGGTTACTCATAGCAGTATGGCCTGATCATTGTCTTTAGGGTCTGGTGGTACTGCTCCAAAGCCCCTTGTGACTGTGGGTGGTAGACTTTAGCTGTGTTATGTCTAGAATACCCATGACCTTTTCAAAATACTGGACGTAAAATGTGTGCCCTGATCCATCTGAATCTCAGCAGGCAGCCCATAACGGGTTAGCCCCTCCACAACTACCTTGGAAGAGATAGTTCTTCGGGGGAATGGCTTCTGGGAATCGGGTCACCACATTCGTAATGGTGAGAAGATACTGGTAATCCCGTTTTTTCTTCAGCAGGTGTCCCACACAATCCACCAGCATTCTGCTGAAGGGTTCCACAAAATCTGGTATGGGAATTGGGGGTGAAGGTTTTATTGCAGGTTGGAGCTTCCCCACAACATGGCAGGTGTGACCAGTTTTACAGAACTCCACCACATCTTTGTGGAGTTGTGGTCAGTCAAAATGCTGTCTTATGTGGGCATTAAATTTTCATGCATGAACATGTCCAGTCATTGGAGGTTCGTGGGCCATTGATATTTCTTTAAGGGACCTCAGCGGCACCACTATCTGGTGAAGCACTGTCCAATCTTCATCCGCAGTTCTGTGATGAGGTATCCACTTCCTCACCAGCACCTCATTCTTTAAATAGTAGCACTCTGCAACTCCCTCTGCTTGAGATTTGGTTTGGACAGTCTGTGCTATATTTTAACACTGGGTCGAGTTGTTGAGCCTCAACTAAGGAAGATCTGTTTAACACATCCTTTGTGTTCTCTACCTTCCCAAAGAAGGTTTCAGACAACCAGACAGTAGGGTCATCCATCTCCAGTGTCAGTTCAGCCACCTCTCATGGGGATTGTTTAGCCATGGACCCAGACAATACAGAATCAGGGAGAATGCTGGGGACCTTCTCCTGCAACTGCTCTGTGTCCCTGATCTCTTGTGGTCTCTCCAGAACCTTTGCGGAAGCTGCAACCTTTTCCCTGCCAAATCAATACCCAGGAGCAGGTCCCCATGACTACTGGTCCTGAAAATAGGTCGCACTGCACGTGCACCCAATATAAAGGTATGGACATATACTGTCTTCCAATACCATTCTCTAACACTCTAGCATTCACTGCACTCTCGGAGAAAGGTCATGCCTATTCCCATCAGAAGGGATTGGGTGGCCCCTTTATCATTGAGTATGACCAGGGCTTACATACCTCACTAAAGGGGTATAGGGTCTCTTTTCCCTGGGATTCAAAATCCTAGTAACGCTCAAGGATTTTGTTAAGTTTTCCCCAACTCTCTGTGGTATTGTTACTGTGTCGGACTGTTACAGTTAAAGGCACAGCCTGATCTGCTGTGCTTTCCATCAGGGCCCGTTTTCCTGCACTGATCTGGTGGACCCTGAGTAATCCTACAGGTCTTCCCCATCACTTACAGCATTCAACTCGATGGTGACCTGCCTTACTGCAGTGGAAACACACAGATCATTGGCCATTACTCCTGCTATCAGTCCTATTTGGCCTGAGCGTGGGCCCCTGGGTGTCCAGATTTTCCTCCTTGCCCTTGGCTGTTCAGGCTCTTATCACCCTCCCACCTTTTATTCCCGGGTCTTTGGGGTGACGAGGGAATGCATTCCCTTTGGGGTTAAGGCCTTGTGTACATGGAAAAAAAATCATCATCCAGAATTGCAACCTTCCTGGCTCTTAGAACCTTTTTTCCTCTATGTGGGTTTTAGTGGGAGCGGGAATGAGTTTTCGAACTCCTCGACAAGGATCACCACTCTGAGGTTTACATATGTGGGCTGTATCCTGATTTTCCGTATCTGCGAGTCAGAGGCAAACATAAAAACGGACTGCAAAAACTTCTATAGGTACGGAAAAAGGAAACATTTGGGTAAGACGTGTATGTGTCCATTACAGGCAGAGTCAGGGGAATTTATAATGGGGAATCGAGAAATCGCAGAGAAGCTAAATGATCACTTTGTGTCTGTCTTCACTGAGAAAGCTACAAGAAATATCCCAGAATTAGAGATCCAAGGGATGAGGGGGAATGTGGAAGTGAAGGAAATTAATATTAGTAAGAAGTTTGTGTTGGAGAAATTAATGGGGTTGAAGGTTGATAAATCCCCAGGACATGACATTCTAAATTCCAGAGTGTTGACAGAGGTAGCTATGGAGACAGTGGGTTCATGGGTGATCACCTTCTGGAACGGTTCCAGCACATTGGAAGGTCGCAAATGTCACCCCACGATTTAAGAAAGGAGGGAGAGAGAAAACGGGGAATTACTGACCTGTTAGCCTTACATCAATAGTAGGGAAAATGGCAGAATCTATCATAAAGGATATGATAAATGGATGTAGTATATTTGGATTTTCAGATGAATTTTTGATAAAGTCCCCCACAAGAGGTTGGTTAGTAAAATTGAAGCACATGGGATAGGACGTAATATACTGGCATGGATTAAGGATTGGTTAACAAGCATAAAACAGAGAGTAGGAATAAATGTGTTATTCTGGCTTTGGCAGGCTGTGACTAGTGGGGTAAGTAAAAAGGAAACATTTGGGTAAGTACTTGGGCCCTATCTGTTCACAATATGTATCATTGATCTAGAGGTGGGGACCAGAGTAATATTCCCAAGTTTGCAGATGATACAAAAAGATGTAGGAATGTATGTGTTGTGAGGAAGGTGCAAAGTGGCTTCAAGGGAATTTGGACAGACTACGTGCGAGGGCAAGAACGTGGCAGATGGAATATAATGTGGAAAATATGAGGTTATCCACTTTGGAAGGAGGAATAGATGTGCGGGTATTTCTTGAATGGTAAGAAATTAGAAAGTGTAGATGTAAAAAGGGAAATTGCTGTCCTTGTCAATAAGTCACTGAAAACCGACAAGCAGGGACAGCAAGCACTTAAGAAGGCTAATGGTATGTTCGCCTTTAGCTCAAGAGAATTTGAGTACAGGAGTGGTGAAGTCTTGCTTCAATTGTATGGAACCTTGTGAGACCACAACAGGAGTACTGTGTGCAGCTTTGCTCCCCTTACTTTAGGAAGTATAATATTGCAATCGGGGGAATGCAACGAAGATTCACTAGACGTGTTCCTGGGATGGCAGGACTGTCCTATGAAGAGATTGGGAAAACTGGGCCTATATTCTCTAGAATTTTGAATTGAAAATGTGAATCTTTGGAATTCTCTACCCCAGAGGGCTGTAGAAGCGTAATCATTCAGTATGTTTGAAGCAGAGATTGACAGATTTCTAAATACAAATGACATAAAGGGATATGTAGATAGTGTGGTAAAAAGGAATTGAAATGGATGATAACCCATGATCGTTTTGAATGGTGGGGCAGACTACATGGGCTGAATGGCCTACTCCTGCTCCTATGTTCCTAAGCTGCTTAACTCTTTCAAACTGGAGGTAAGTTCGCTCAGGCTACATTCGGAGTGTTCCGAATTTTTGGTGGGACGCTTCTGATACTATCTCGTATGCACCCTGGATAGCATTTTTATTCATCTCAGAATCTGATGAACTTTCACCTGGGAACAGTGAATAAACCTCATGGACTTTTCCTGTTACTTTGCTTTATAAAAACAGTGTCCAGCTCTCTGCTGCCATTTCAGCTGCTTTGCAAGTTTTTCAAAAGTGACGAAAAATCTGCCACATCCTCCTCATTGACCTTTGGAATGAACTGGGATAACTTTAAGAGCTGAGCACATGGTCCTGAGCTATGGGCAGCTCCCTCACGAGCTGTGCCTTCACTAGGTGGACTGGGTCTTCCTCTAGTTGTTTGAGCCGCCTTAACTCCCTTTCCTCCTTCTCCTTCTGTTACACTCTTATTTTGTCCCTTTCTCTCACTCTGCTCTTTCTCGATCTCTCTGGATTTCTAATTCTAATCTCTTCTGTTCCAGCTTTACCTTACTCTATCTGTTAGTGATTCTAACTCTGTTTGAGTCTCAGCTTCAAGTGAAAAATGATTAGCCAAAGGGCGTAGAATATTGGATTTCCTCGCTTTTGGACGGAGAGTAATCCCTAACTGTCCAGCTACATTACTCAAATTTTCAACAAAGAGGGATTTTAACCTGTACCGAGTTACTTCACTCTGTATGTAACTCTTTTATGCCAATGTAACTCCTTTATTCAAAAAGGGAGGGAGACAGAAAGCAGGAAGATTATGAGGCCCATAGATAGGGCAGAGAAGAAGAAACTTTTCCCTTAGCAGAGGTGTCAATAACCGGGGGCCATTGATTTAAGGTCAGGCGCAAGTGGTTTCGAGGAGATTTGAGGAAGAAAAAATATTTCACTCAGAGGGTGGCTGGAATCTGGAACACACTACCTGTAAAGATGGTAGAGGCAAGAACGCTCACAACACTTAAGAAGTATTTAGATGAGCACTTGAAATGCCATAGCATACAAGGTTATGGGCCAAGTGCTGTAAAAGGGGATTAGAATGGACAGGCTTGATGGCCGGCAGAGACAGAGTGGGGCGAAGGGACTGTTTCTGTGCTGTAGGACTCTGTGCATCTATGACACATCCAATTTCTGATTTGTTGTTGCGTTATGATCACTAGAACCTCCAGATTTCTGTTACAGCCAGGTGAGGAGGGGTCCCAGGCTCTCCTCTTGTCCTATCTTTTATTTCACTGCAGCGGGGCGTATTCCTTTTTAGCAGTGGACATTCTGACAATCTCAGTGAGCATTTTACCTTTTACCTTTGTTGTGATCGTGAAAGAACCAATCGGACAGGTTTTCTTGAGTTTAAACAAGAGGTGAGTTTATTATACTTAACAATCTAAACTGAATATAAATAAAATAGTAAAAATACACACATTCATGCACACACACAGACATGCAAATCACACAGAAATAAATTATAGAGTGAGAACAAAGAACAAAGAAAATTACAGCACAGAAACAGGCCCTTCGGCCCTCCAAGCCTGCGCAGATCCAGATCCTCTATCTCAACATGTCGCCTATTTTCTAAGGGTCTGTATCTCTTTGCTTCCTGCCCATTCATGTATCTGTCTCGATACATCTTAAAAGATGCTGTCGTGCCCACGTCTACCACCTCAGCTGGCAATGCGTTCCAGGCACCCACCACCCGCTGCGTAAAGAACTTTCCACGCATATCCCCCCTAAACCTTTCCCCTCTCACTTTGAACTCGTGGCCCTTGGTATTTGAATCCCCCACTCTGGGAAAAAGCTTCTTGCTATCCACCCTGTCTCTACCTCACATGATTTTGTACACCACAATCAGGTCCCCCCTCAACCTCCGTCTTTCTAATGAAAATAATCCTAATCTACTCAACCTCTCTTCATAGCTAGCGCCCTCCATACCAGGCAACATCCTGGTGAACCTCCTCTGCAACCTTTCCAAAGCATCCACATCCTTTTGGTAATGTGGCGACCAGAACTGCATGCAGTATTCCAAATGTGGCCGAACTAAATTCTTATACAACGGTAACATGACCTGCCAACTCTTGTACTCAATACACCGTCCGATGAAGGAAAGCATGCCGTATGCCTTCTTGACCACTCTATTGAACTGCGTTGCCACCTTCAGGGAACAATGGACCTGAGCACCCAAATCTCTCTGTACATCAATTTTCCCCAGGACTTTTCTATTTACTGTGTAGTTCACGTTTGAATTGGACCTTCCAAAATGCATCACCTCGCATTTGCCCTGATTGAACTCCATCTGCCATTTCTCTGCCCAACTCTCCAATCTATCCATATTCTGCTGTATTCTCTGACAGTCCCCTTCACTATCTGCTCCTCCATCAATCTTAGTGTCGCCTGCAAACTTGCTAATCAGACCACCTATGCTTTCCTCCAAATCATTTATGTATATCACAAACAACAGTGGTCCCAGCACGGATCCCTGTGGAACACCACTGGTCACACGTCTCCATTTTGAGAAACTCCCTTCCTCTGCTACTCTCTGTCTCCTGTTGCCCAGCCAATTCTTTATCCATCTAGCTAGTACACCCTGGAACCCATGCGACTTCACTTTCTCCATCAGCCTACCATGGGGAACCTCATCAAACGCCTTACTGAAGTCCATGTATATGACATCTACAGCCCTTCCATCATCAATCAACTTTGTCACTTCCTCAAAGAATTCTGTTAAGTTGGTAAGACATGACCTTCCCTGCACAAAACCATGTTGCCTATCACTGATAAGCCCATTTTCTTCCAGATGGGAATAGATCCTATCCCTCAGTATCTTCTCCAGCAGCTTCACTACCACTGACGTCAGGCTCACCGGTCTATAATTACCTGGATTATCCCTGCTACCCTTCTTAAACAAGGGGACAACATTAGCAATTCTCCAGTCCTCCGGGACCTCACCCGTGTTTAAGGATGCTGCAAAGATATCTGTTAAGACCCCAGCTATTTCCTCTCTCGCTTCCCTCAGTAACCTGGGATAGATCCCATCCGGACCTGGGGACTTGTCCACCTTAATGCCTTTTAGAATACCCAACACTTCCTCCCTCCTTATGCCGACTTGACCTAGAGTAACCAAACATCTGTCCCGAACCTCAACATCCGTCATGTCCCTCTCCTCGGTGAATATCGATGCAAAGTACTCGTTTAGAATCTCACCCATTTTCTCTGACTCCACGCATAACTTTCCTCCTTTGTCCTTGAGTGGGCCAATCCTTTCTCTAGTTACCCTCTTGCTCATTATATATGAATAACTGGCTTTGGGACTTTCCTTAACCCTGTTTGCTAAAGATATTTCATGACCCCTTTGAGCCCTCTTAATTCCTCGTTTCAGATTGGTCCTATATTCCCGATATTCTTTCAAAGCTTCGTCTTTCTTCAGCCTCCTAGACCTTATGTATGCTTCCTTTTTCCTCTCAGCTAGTCTCACCATTTCACCTGTCATCCATGGTTCCCTAATCTTGCCATTTCTATTCCTAATTTTCACAGGAACATGTCTCTCCTGCACGCTAATCAACCTCTCTTTAAAAGCCTCCCACATATCAAATGTGTATTTACCTTCAAACAGCTGCTCCCAATCTACATTTCCCAGCTCCTGCCGAATACTGGTATAGTTGGCCTTCCTCCAATTTGGCACTCTTCCTTTCGGACCACTCTCGTCTTTGTCCATGAGTATTCTAAAACTTATGGAATTATGACCACTATCCCCAAAGTAGTCCCCTACTGAAACTTCAACCATCTGGCCGGGCTCATTCCCCAACACCAGGTCCAGTATGGCCCCTTCCCGAGTTGGACTATTTACATACTGCTCTAGAAAACCCTCCTGGATGCTGCTTATACATTCTGCTCCATCCAGACCTCTAACACTAAGTGAGTCCCAGTCAATATTGGGAAAATTAAAATCTCCTATCACCACCTCCCTGTTGCTCCTACATCTTTCCATAATCTGTTTACATATTTGTACCTCTATCTCACGCTCGCTGTTGGGAGGCCTGTAGTACAGCCCCAACATTGTTACCGCACCCTTCCTATTTCTGAGTTCTGTCCATATTGCCTCACTGCTCGAGTCCTCCATAGTGCCCTCCTTCAGCACAGCTGTGATATCCTCTTTGACCAGTAATGCAACTCCTCCAACCCTTTTACCTCCCTCTCTATCCCGCCTGAAGCATCGATATCCTGGGATATTTAGTTGCCAATCATGCCCTTCCCTCAACCAAGTCTCAGTAATAGCAATAACATCATACTCCCAGGTACTAATCCAAGCCCTAAGTTCATCTGCCTTACCTATTACACTTCTTGCATTAAAACAAATGCACCTCAGACCACCAGTCCTTTTCCGTTCATCAGCTGCTCCCTGCCTACTCTTTCCCTTAGTCACGCTGACCTCATTATCCCGTTCCCTACAGGCTTTAGTTACTACCTCCTTACTGTCCACTGACCTCCTCATTTGGTTTCCATCCCCCTGCCACATTAGTTTAAACCCTCCCCAACAGCGTTAGCAAAAGCACCCCCAAGGACATTGGTTCCAGTCCGGCTCGGGTGTAGACCGTCCAATTTGTAATTTCGTACTAAATTTCGATTCGGATTAGAGTCCAGAATAAATAAAAAATAAACAAAATCTGTGTGATTTTGTAATTCTGTGGTCTGCACCTTTGCCTCCCTTATTTATGAGTGTCATATCATCTGCAAGAGTATTAATTATTTTGTTTTACATATAAGTTTATGTCACTAGTATGTTTATCTATATGTCAGGAAGAGCACTGGTTTTAATACTGACCCCTGAAAAACAGCACTGTATACTCCCTCTCCCCCAGTCTGAACAATGTCTGTTCACCACTTCTCTCTGCTTTCTGTCCCTGAGTCAGTGTCATATCCACATTATCACTGTCACAATAATCCATGCCTTCCATTTTTCATAACAAGTCTATGAAATGTCTTTTGATCACAGGCCTTTTAATAGTCCAGATACATAACAGGAAACACACAATCCTCATCAACACTCACAGTTAGATCATCAACAAACTTGATCAAAATTATCAGACATGATTTTCCATTAATCTACCCGTACTTTTTGTCATTTAATATCACATGTTTTTCCAAGAATCATATATTTTTGTACTGGGTCACGGCCTCTAGAAATTTCCAACCACCGACTTTAGACTGACTGGTCAGTAGTTATAGGGTTTATCTAATGTCTCCTTATTTAAACAGCTTGTAACATTTACAACCCTCCAGTCCTTTGTCATCACTCCCAGATCCAAGGAGGATTGAAAGCTTCTGGCCAGTGCGTCTGCTATTTCCACATTCCTTCCCTTAACAAACCTCATATATCCCATCTAGACTGGGTAAATCTTTGACACTACTGTGGTATAAAAAGTGTTGGATTGAAAGGTGTTAACTGAACCTGTTTGTTCATTGACTGTAATTAACGTCAGTCTCCAAGGACCCTAATGATGTCACTGGAGGGCTTCCCTCTTCTATTAATAACGATCTCCTTCCAATGTGCTGGCTCATAGTGTCCAGAGATCAGCGGCTCCAGAGAGCGAGAGAGGAGAGATCAGAATCTGAGAACAATAGATTGGAATGTTACAACAATGGGTCACAATCTGAGAACAATAGATTGGAATGTTACAGCAATTGGTCAGAATCTGAGAACAATAGATTGGAATGTTACAACAATTGGTCAGAATCTGAGAACAAAGGATTGGAATGTTACAACAATGGGTCAGAATCTGAGAACAATGGATTGGAATGTTCCAACAATGGGTCAGAATCTGAGAACAATGGATTGGAATGCTATAACAATGAACAGCAGGATTTTCTCCTATTGGTTTAGCCTCGTTACTGCAGATTATTTTTGGATAACATTAGAGTTGCGGATCTATTATGCTCTGAAGATGATTCAAACGATTTACTATTCCATCCTCGCTATTATTGGTGTCCCTGGTAAGTCTCTGTATCCAACTATTAGATCTATAAATCATATTTCACTGATGTAGTGTTCTTGTCGTGTAAATCTTGCAAAAACATAAGCCACAGTCTTCAGTCTCTGTCTCACATTCCACTCTGCATCCACTTTCCGCATTCCCCTCACTACCCAATGTCTGTGGCTGAGACAGACTGTTTGGAACCTCTATGATATATTTATATCTGAGCTGAGTTCATTGCCATATTCCGCCTATCACCAACCCTACCTGCAACTACCTCTGTAATATCACCCGTCATCACCTCTACCCATCTGCTAATAAACCCTCATCTGTGCCATTGTTAAATCCACACTTAACTATTCCAATTCTATCCTGGTCACCCTCCCAGTTATCAACCTGATAAACAACAGCCCATCCAGAACTCTGCTGCCGATATCCCAACTCAGACCAAATCCCGATCGCCCATTACTTCTGTGCTTACTGATCTACATTGGCTCCGTGCCTGGCAGCACCTAAATTTTAATATTCTCATTCTTGTGTTTGAATCCCTCCATGGCCTCACCCCTCCAATTAGTCCCATTTCCCTTCCATGTCACATATTCTTGTAAATCTAATGCCTTCAAGTCTTTTTCCAATTCTCCTTTTAGAAGTGAGCTGTTTTCACTCTATTTCTTCCCCTGCTGTGATTTTCACTCTATGACGGCACTCATGCCAATGCTATGGAAACCTGGATCTATAAAATGATGTGAACTGTACAGCCGGCCACTTCTAGTGTGGCCAGCACAGTGCCCATTGCTGGGCAGGGAACTAGCCTGGGTATACTGTGCATGAGCTGTTAGTGTGACGAAGGGTTTTAATTGACGGCAATCTGCCATTCCGACAGCTTTGATGCATGTCTTTGAAACTTGGTCTGTGCATGTCCATTGAGCGCCTGTGCAGTCACGCTCAGCTGAACATACATTCAGCAGCACGAGGAACCCCCTCCAGTGTTATTTAAAAGGACCAGGCATCCAACTTACAGGTGAGGGGTTTTTGACTTCCTTCTGCTTTTGTAAAGTTAGTAGAGGTGCTGTGGATGGTTTTCTGGAGGTTGTGTTGTGAGCTGCTGCAGATATTCAGGGAGGACAGAGGATTAGGTGACCCAACTTTGGACGAGGTATGGGGACTGTAGTTACAGTGTCTCTGGGTCTGTAGCATGACCAACAAATGGAGTAGAGGCTGCAGAGAGGGGAATCTCTGTAAAGAGAAAGGAGGAGGGGGCTCTGCCCTACCCACCCCGGTTTTCTAAGAGCACTTTGCCTACCTACACCTAACCCGGGAGAGTGTTTGAGCTGACTCTGATTCAATAAGGATGTGGTCACAGAGCTGTGTAACCTCCCGCAACACGACCTGGAGCCTGACACCAGGGTGAGGACGGAGCTGTCAGTGGCTGTTAGGGTCACAGTTTCATTGAACGTCTATGTATCTGGATCTTTCCAGGTGGGAGACAGAGACATATCCAACAGAGTGTCGTAGAAATTGATGGAAACATAGAGTCACGTACGACACAGAAGGAGGCCATTCGGTCCTTCTGTGCCGGCTCATTCTGGAACACTCCAGTCAGTCCCACTCCTCCTCAAAGTCCCCATATCCCTACAAGTTCATTTCCTCAGGTGTCCATCCTGTTTCCTTTTGAAATCATTGATTATCTCGGCTTCCAACACCCTCATGGGCAGTGAGTTCCAGCTCATTACCATCCACTGTGTAAAAAAGTTCTTCTTCATATTCCCCCTGCATCTCTTACCGAAAACTCCCATCTGTGTCCGCTAGTCCGTGTTTCATCAGTTAATGGGAGCAGTTTTTCCTTGTCTATCTTATCTAAGCCTATCATAATCTTGTACACCTCTATCAAATCTCTCTCAATACCCCTTACTCCAGGTAGAACAACTCCAGCTTCTCCAAACGAACCTTGTAACATAGATAGCATAGATAGATGGACATTTGCTCTGTTCGTAACGCCGTGCCATTCCTGCACTGTATGTGTTTGATGGGGCAGTGCAGCTTTACTCTGTATCTAACCCCTTTTTTTTTTACCAGTTGGATTTTATAACAATCAGCAATTTCATGGCCACTTTTACTTATTCCAGTTGCTGTTTTTTTTTATTTAAGAGATAAATAAAACAAAACTCAAATGAAGAAACCCATTTTTTTTCTTTTTTTAAGGTGACCTTTCTACCCCAGGCCCATTTTATATTTTCATGTTGAGGGGCCCTTATTCCTCAGGCCCCCTTTATACTCATATTTACATTTTTTTTAAAAATAACTTTATTTAAGACCAGATAAATCAACAAAAAGACAAATTAAAATGCCATTTTCGGCGTCAATGATGCACTCCAGTCCCTGCGGTGCCCACCGGGCGCGGAAGGCCTCAGGCGTACCGGCGGACACCGCATGCTCCTTCTCCAGGGACACCCGGGCGCGAACGTAACCGCGGAAGAGGGGCAGGCAATCGGGAAGCACGGAACCCCCGACGGCCCGCAACCTGGACCTGTGAATTGCCACCTTGGCCAGGCCCAGGAGCAGACCGACGAGGAGATCCTCCTCCCGGCCCAAGCCCCTCCGCTGCGGGTGCCCAAAGATCAGGAGCGTGGGACTGAAGTGCAGCCAGAATTTGAGGAGCAGCCCCTTCAGATACTCAAAGAGGGGCTGCAACCTCGCACACTCCGTGTAAACGTGGAACACGGACTCGTCTAGGCCGCAGAAACTGCAGGAGGCATGGGAGTCCGTGAACCAACTTAAAAGTCTATTGCACGGGACTGCTCTGTGCAGCACCCTCCATCCCAAGTCCCCGATGTAAAGGGGGAAGACTCCCGCGTAGAGAGACCTCCATTGGGGTTTCCCCTCGCCGCCAGATGGCAACGCGGACCGCCAGGGCGTGCCCGGCCGGCTGACGAGGGCGTGGAAGTGGAGAGTGTGCAGGAGCAGCCCGTACAGGAAACAGTTCCGCGCCGATTGGAATGGCACAGAGGGCAGTCCCGAGAGGCGGCTCGGGTTGTGCGGGACCGGCTCCCGAGGAGAGTTTCGGGGCCTGGGTCCGATGAGCAGTTCCGGCCGAGCGGGGTTCAGCTCGGCCGGGATCGCTGCGCACTCCCGAGCCCCCTCGCCACCCGCAGTGAGGGACGTCCCGGGGGTTTTGGTTACTCCTCCGCCCGCCGGACCGTCCCCGGAGTCGGCCGCCCGGACAGCCGAGGCACTCTCCTCCGCCGGCGGGGGAGCGCCCTGACTGGAGATGACCATGTTCCAGACTCAAAATAGATCCCGGTAAAAGACAGGCAACTCCCTCAGAGAGGCGCAGCTAACGGACTCCACTGGGAGCTGCGTGTCGTCTTGAAGGCAGTGACACTGGCGGAAAAAATACGTCGCCAGCGCACACCATCTGGGAGGACGCTCGATGTACAGGTATCTCTGCAGGGTCCAAAGGCGGAGAGTCGCAGCCTGGGTGCGGACGCACACCAGCGACTGACCGCCCTCCTCAATCGGGAGACTCAGGACCGCGGCAGATACCCAGTGTTTCCTCTTGACCCAGAAGAAATCGACGAGTTTCTTCTGGATCTTGGTGGCAAATACAGGGGGCGGGGCCAAAGTGACCAACCGGTACCACAGCATGGAGGCCACCAGTTGGTTTATGACCAACGCTCGGCCCCTGTAGGAAAGCATTCGGAGCAGTACTGTCCAGCGCCCCAGCCGAGCGGTGACTTTCGCCTCCAACTCCTGCCAGTTTGCCGGTCAGGCTTCCTCAGCGGGGCTAAGGTGGACTCCCAGATAGAGGAGGTGCGTGGTGCTCCACGCAAAAGATGTCATCTCCTCCGGCAGGGAGTCCACCCGCCACTGACCAACCAGGAGTCCGGAACATTTCTCCCAATTGATCCTCGCAGAGGACGCGGCAGAAAAGGTCTGCTGGCAGTCGCGCATCCTCCGCAAGTCAATGGGATCTGTGATTGCGAGGAGCACGTCGTCGGCGTAAGCCGAGAGGACGACCAGCTTGGCCGGCTCGCGCAGAGCCAATCCCGTCAACCTCCTGCGAAGCAGGCACAGGAAGGGCTCCACGCAGATGGTATACAATTGGCCGGACGTGGGGCAACCCTGACGCACTCCTCTCCCAAAGCGAAGGGGCACCGTCAAGGACTCGTTAACTTTGACTAGACACTCTGCGGCGGCGTATAAAAGTCGGACCCGGGCCACAAAATGCGGCCCGAGTCCGAAAGCGCGCAGAGTCCCGAAAAGGTAATCGTGAACCACCCTGTCGAACGCCTTCTCCTGATCGAGGGAGAGAAAGGCGACCGACTGACCAGTCCTCTGGGAAAGATGGATCAGGACCCGGACCAGGTGGATATTACCCTGGATGGACCATCCCGGGACCGTGTAGGACTGGTCGGGGTGGATCATGTGGGCCAGCACGGAGCACAGGCGGGTAGACATAGCCCGGGCAAAGATCTTATCATCCGTGCTGAGGAGGGAGACCGGACGCCAGTTTTTAAGCAGGCGGAGATCGCCCCTCTTCGGCAGCAGGACGATGACCGCCCTGCACCACGAGAGGGGCATCTCCCCGGTCGCCAGGCTTTCCCCCAGGACCCGCGCGTAATCGCCCCCCAGGACGTCCCAGAGCGCACTGAGGAACTCCACGGTCAACCCATCCAGCAATGGGGATTTGTCCCTCGAGAGCTGGTGGAGGGCGCCAGTCAGCTCCGCCAACGTGAGCGGAGCTTCCAATCCTTCGGCGCCCTCCGGGCTGACCTGCGGCAGGTGCTCCCACAAAACTCTGCGTGCATCCTCGCTGGACGGATCCGGAGAGAACAACGCACTGTAATAAGTACGGACCAGGTGGCCCATTCCCTCCGGATCCGTGATGGAGGATCCATCGTCGGCCAGCAGCTCGACGAGCTGCTTACGGACCCCCCGCCATTTTTCCAGCGAGTAGAAGAAGGGTGAGGCGCGGTTCAAATCTTCCAGGATCTGGATCCGCGACCTCACGTACGCGCCTCGGGACCCTATGAGCTGCAGGTCCCTCAGCGCGCCCTTCTTCTCTTTGTACGCCTGTCACAGGGCCGGGTCCACGACGGCATGACCGAGGCAGGACTCCAAGTCGAGCACCTCCCTCTCAAGGCGCCCGATCTCGGCTTCCCGGCTCCTGGTCGACCCCTTCGCCTTCTCCTGACAGAAGACGCGGATGTGAGTCTTGCCCACGTCCCACCATAGCCTCAAGGAGGGGAATTCCCCCTGCTTCCTTCTCCAGTCGGCCCAGAATCGACAGAATGAGTCCCGAAATCGCTCGTCCTCCAGCAGCCGGTTGTTAATGTGCCAGTACGCGGACCCCGCCCGCGTGCGGAGCGGAGTGAACTCCGCCCACACCAGGCGGTGGTCCGAGCACGGCACCAGCCGCATGGAGGCCGCCGAGACGCGGGAGACGTACGCCTGCGAAATGTAGAGGCGGTCGATTCGGGACCCCCTCCTCCAGACCTCCACGTGAAGGCGCTGGAGTCGGGATGGAGATTCCACCAGACGTCCACCAAGTTAAGGGAGCTGATCAGTCCCCGCAACCTCTCCACCGACGCTTGGTCGCGCTGGGGACTGAAGCGATCCCCCACCTCGAGGGTGCAGTTAAAATCCCCCCGTGAACGTGCACTCGCCGCTATCGATGGAGCTCTAGAGAGCCGACACTTCTTCAAAGAAGCGCGCTTGCAATGCGCCGGGCCTGGGCGCGTACACATTCACGAAGTGGAGCGGCACACTACCCAGGCGAACGGCGAGGTGGAGCAAGCAGCCCAGCACTAGCTCCTTGACCCCCAAGATCTCCGGCTGAAAAGTCGGGGTCAACAAGATAGCCACCCCACTAGAAATTGGCGTAAGGTGACTCATGTGGACCCCACCCTGCCACAACAGGAGCCAGGTGGCTTCGTCTCCCAGAACGGTGTGGGTTTCCTGCAGAAGGGTCACCGCGTATCTCCCTTCCCTGAGGACTGAGAGATTGTGAAATCTGCGGTGAGACCCCCTGCTGCCGTTGATGTTGAGGCTGGCTGTGGTTATCTTCATGTCAAAGGTACTTAAAACCCGTCACCAACACCTCACTGTGAGGAGGGGGTGGAAGTGCACCTGGCCTTCCACGCCCCCGGCAACCCATTGAGGAACACATTAAAACGGTGCCTCTCAACCAGCTTCACGCCCGTGCGCTTGCCTGCTTTCTTGAGGGCGGCACGGATGGACTGGATGATCAGCGCCAGATTCGACCAACATCCGAGGGCGAGCAGAACTTTATTGCAGCAACCCCTGCAAGCCACGAGGAAATCCCAGAGTTCCGCCATGGGGATGAGAGGAGATTCGGTGGAAGGCAGGAGGGACTCCACCACCTCACTGGCGATGGAATCAAGGTCATCCTCAGTGCCCCACATAGAATCCCCATCCTCTTCTGGGTTGCCACCGCCAGCGGCCGACACATCCACCACACACTGTGGGGTGGACGTCCCGGCCGCGCCAGCAGGCCCCGCCTCCGTCACGATCCCACTCCCAGGATCGATGGCGGAGGAGTCCTCTCTAGGTTCTACAGTGAAACTGGAGCCTGTGGGCGCCAGCAGTCCAGGACCCCCCCTCTACCTCCGCCACCAGGACAATGGGCGGTCCAGGGGACACAGAAGTTCCCGACTCCGGAAATCCAGCTGCAGGCGAGACCGGAGGCGGAGAGAGGAGGTCATCTCCCGCTCCGCCAGCACCCACCGGCCCAGCAGATGGGGCAGCATTCTCTGTTATAACCGGGTCGGGTGTCTCCTGGTTGGTGGTGGACTCTGGCTCAGACGGCCGACCCTTTGGGGTCCCGCCCTCCCCTCCACTCAGGGCACCCGACCCAGTGCAGTGGCAAATCGGCGGCGTCCACTGGCTTCCCCACCACTAGCAGGTCGACTCTTACTCCTTCAGGAGAGCCTCATGTACCGGGGCCTTCCCCTCTCCTCTTTCCTGCGGAATAGGGAGCTCCTGCCCGGACTTTGTAGACTTGATGGTGGCGGTAGGGGAAACCTGGGGACCCGAAACAGGTGACAGCTCCCCTCCAACAGATGTACCCCACATCTCAAGTCCCCTTGTTACCTCTGTGGAGGGGTGCCTTCTCCTCTTTTTCCCACTAGGGCGCAGTGTCTCAGAGACCTCCATGTCATCAGAGGCCTCCGCCTCGCCACCCTCCTATTTTCAGTCACCCTGGGCCTGAGCCCAGCCCTGGGACAGGTGGGGTCCGTGAGAACGGGCTTTGGGCTGAGCTCAGGCTCGGGTTGTTTCAATGTGTCCAGGGGACGTACCTCTTGATGTTTCATTTTCCTCTGCGTCGTCCTTCCACTTTCAGTGCAGCAGCTTTTTCGGGAGCAGAGTGTGAGCGAGTGAGCAGCTGGGAAAGTCCGTTTGAAAGTAAATTTAATTTCCTTTTGTTTTTCGGCGGAGGCCAGGGGGCTGCTGGGTAAGTAAAACACTATATATTTGGGCGGTTTAAAATAACTTTCCTTTCAGTGCAGCAGCTTCTTCGGGAGCAGCGTGTGAGCGAGTGAGCAGCTGGGAAGGTCAGTTTGAAAGTAAATTTAATTTCCTTTTGTTTTTCGGCGGAGGCCAGGGGGCTGCTGGGTAAGTAAAACACTATATATTTGGGCGGTTTCTGAACCCGAGACACCACACTTGTCGTGTCTCCCACCCGCCCTCCTCCTCTAACCAAAAAAAAAGGACTCGGTGGGGTGTTTATAAGGTAAGGCTTTTTCGATTTCTCTGGTTTTATTGTGATTGGTAAAAACTTTTCGTTCCTTTTTCATTTAACTAAGTTTAAACTTAAGATTAAAAATGGCAGGAGATCTCAGACCCGTATCATGCTCTTCTTGCTCAATGTGGGAGCTCAGGGACATGGCTGATGACCCTGGCTCCTTCACGTGCAGGAAGTGTGTCCAGCTGCAGCTCTTGTTAGACCACATGACGGCTCTCGAGCTGCGGATGGACTCACTTTGGAGCATGCGCGATGCTGAGGAGGTCGTGGATAGCACGTTTAGTGAATTGGTCACACCGCAGATTAGGATTGCTGAGGGAGAAAGGGAATGGGTGACCAAAAGGCAGAGAAAGAGCAGGAAGGCAGCGCAGGAGTCCCCTGCGGTCATCTCCCTCCAAAACAAGTATACCGTTTTGGATACTGTTGAGGGAGATGGCTCACCAGGGGAAGGCAGCAGTAGCCAGGTCCATGGCACCGTGGCTGGCTCTGCTGCTCAGAAGGGCGGGAAAAAGAGTGGAAGGGCTATAGTCGTAGGGGATTCGATTGTAAGGGGAGTAGATAGGCGGTTCTGTGGTCGAAAACGAGGCTCCCGAATGGTATGTTGCCTCCCAGGTGCACGGGTCAGGGATGTCTCAGATCGGCTGCAGAACATTCTAAAGGGGGAGGGTGAACAGCCAGTTGTCATTGTGCACATAGGCACTAATGATATAGGTAAAAAACGGGATGAGGTCCTACATGCAGAGTTTAGGGAGTTAGGAGCCAAGTTAAAAAGTAGAACCTCAAAGGTAGTAATCTCAGGATTACTACCAGTGCCACGTGATAGTCAGAGTAAAAATGAAAGAATAGTCAGGATGAATGCGTGGCTTGAGAGATGGTGCAGGAAGGAGGGGTTCAGATTTTTGGGACATTGGGACCGGTTCTGGGGGAGGTGGGACTATTACAAATTGGACGGTCTACACCTGGGCCGGACTGGAACCAATGTCCTTGGAGGTGCTTTTGCTAACGCTGTTGGGGAGGGTTTAAACTAATGTGGCAGGGGGATGGGAACCAATTGAGGTCAGTTGACAGTAAGGAGGTAGTAACAAAAGCCTGTAAGGAACTAGATAATGAAGTCAGTGTGACTAAGGGGAAGAGCAGGCAGGGAGCAGATGATGAATATAAAGGGACTGGTGGTCTGAGGTGCATTTGTTTTAATGCAAGAAGTGTAGTCGGTAAGGCAGATGAACTTAGGGCTTGGATTAGTACCTGGGAGTATGATGTTATTGCTATTACTGAGACTTGGTTGAGGGAAGGGCATGATTGGCAACTGAATATCCCAGGATATCGATGCTTCAGGCGGGATAGAGAGGGAGGTAAAAGGGGTGGAGGAGTTGCATTACTGGTCAAAGAGGATATCACAGCTGTGTTGAAGGAGGGCACTATGGAGGACTCGAGCAGTGAGGCAATATGGACAGAACTCAGAAATAGGAAGGGTGCGGTAACAATGTTGGGGCTGTACTACAGGCCTCCCAACAGCGAGCGTGAGATAGAGGTACAAATATGTAAACAGATTATGGAAAGATGTAGGAGCAACAGGGTGGTGGTGATAGGAGATTTTAATTTTCCCAACATTGACTGGGATTCGCTTAGTGTTAGCGGTCCAGATGGAGCAGAATTTGTAAGGAGCATCCAGGAGGGTTTTCTAGAGCAGTATGTAAATAGTCCAACTCGGGAAGGGGCCATACTGGACCTGGTGTTGGGGAATGAGCCCGGCCAGGTTGTTGAAGTTTCAGTAGGGGACTACTTTGGGAATAGTGATCACAATTCCGTAAGCTTTAAAATACTCATGGACAAAGACGAGAGTGGTCCAAAAGGGAGAGTGCTAAATTGGGGGAAGGCCAACTACACCAAAATTCGGCAGGAGCTGGGAAATGTAGATTGGGAGCAGCTGTTTGAAGGTAAATCCACATGTGATATGTGGGAGGCTTTTAAAGAGAGGTTGATTAGCGTGCAGGAGAGACATGTTCCTGTGAAAATGAGGGATAGAAATGGCAAGATTAGGGAACCATGGATGACAGGTGAAATTGTGAGACCAGCTAAGAGGAAAAAGGAAGCATACATAAGGTCTAGGCGGCTGATGAAAGACGAAGCTTTGAAAGAATATCGGGAATGTAGGACCAATCTGAAACGAGGAATTAAGAGGGCTAAAAGGGGTCATGAAATATCTTTAGCAAACAGGGTTAAGGAAAATCCCAAAGCCTTTTATTCATATATAAGGAGAAAGAGGGTAACTAGAGAAAGGATTGGCCCACTAAAGGACAAAGGAGGAATGTTATGCTTGGACTCAGAGAAAATGGGTGAGATTCTAAACGAGTACTTTGCATCGGTATTCACCGAGGAGAGGGACATGACGGATGTTGAGGTTAGGAACAGATGTTTGATTACTCTAGGTCAAGTCGGCATAAGGAGGGAGGAAGTGTTGGGTATTCTAAAGGGCATTAAGGTGGACAAGTCCCCAGGTCCGGATGGGATCTATCCCAGGTTACTGAGGGAAGCGAGAGAGGAAATAGCTGGGGCCTTAACAGATATCTTTGCAGCATCCTTAAACACGGGTGAGGTCCCGGAGGACTGGAGAATTGCTAATGTTGTCCCCTTGTTTAAGAAGGGTAGCAGGGATAATCCAGGTAATTATAGACCGGTGAGCCTGACGTCAGTGGTAGGGAAGCTGCTGGAGAAGATACTGAGGGATAGGATCTGTTCCCATTTGGAAGAAAATGGGCTCATCAGTGATAGGCAACATGGTTTTGTGCAGGGAAGGTCATGTCTTACCAACTTAATAGAATTCTTTGAGGAAGTGACAAAGTTGATTGATGAGGGAAGGGCTGTCGATGTCATATACATGGACTTCAGTAAGGCGTTTGATAAAGTTCCCCATGGCAGGCTGATGGAGAAAGTGAAGGCGCTTGGGGTCCAAGGTGTACTAGCTAGATGGATTAAGAACTTGCTGGGCAACAGGAGACAGAGAGTAGCAGTAGAAGGGAGTTTCTCAAAATGGAGACGTGTGACCAGTGGTGTTCCACAGGGATCCGTGCTGGGGCCACTGTTGTTTGTGATATACATTAATGATTTGGAGGAAAGTATAGGTGGACTGATTAGCAAATTTGCAGACGACACTAAGATTGGTGGAGTAGCAGATAGTGAAGGGGACTGTCAGAGAATACAGCAGAATATGGATAGATTGGAGAATTGGGCAGAGAAATGGCAGATGGAGTTCAATCAGGGCAAATGCGAGGTGATGCATTTTGGAAGATCCAATTCAAGAGTGAACTATACAGTAAATTGAAAAGTCCTGGGGAAAATTGATGTCCAGAGAGATTTGGGTGTTCAGGTCCACTGTTCCCTGAAGGTGGCAACGCAGGTAAATAGAGTGGTCAAGAAGGCATACGGCATGCTTTCCTTCATCGGACGGGGCATTGAGTACAAGAGTTGGCAGGTCATGTTACAGTTGTATAGGACTTTGGTTCGGCCACATTTGGAATACTGCGTACAGTTCTGGTCGCCACATTATCAAAAGGATGTGGATGCTTTGGAGAGGGTGCAGAGGAGGTTCACCAGGATGTTGCCTGGTATGGAGGGCGCTAGCTATGAAGAGAGGTTGAGCAGATTAGGATTATTTTTCATTAGAAAGACGGAGGTTGAGGGGGGACCTGATTGAGGTGTACAAAATCATGAGAGGTATAGACAGGGTGGATAGCAAGAGGCTTTTTCCCAGAGTGGGGGTTTCAATTACTAGAGGACACGAGTTCAAAGTGAAAGGGGAAAAGTTTAGGGGGGATATGCGTGGAAAGTTCTTTACGCAGAGGGTGGTGGGCACCTGGAACGCATTGCCAGCGGAGGTGGTAGATGCGGGCACGATGGAGTCTTTTAAGATGTATCTAGACAGTTACATGAATGGGCAGGAAGAAAAGAGATACAGAACCTTAGAAAATAGGCGACATGTTTAGAGAGAGGATCTGGATCGGCGCAGGCTTGGAGGGCCGAAGGGCCTGTTCCTGTGCTGTAATTTTCTTTGTTCTTTGTTGTTCTTTATCCGTGTCCTGTTTCAGTCAATTACTATCATCGTGACTGTCTATCCATTCTGCTAAACTATCCATGTCCTGTTTCAGTCAATTACTATCATCCTGACTGTCTGTCCATTCTGCTAAACTATCAATGTCCTGTTTCAGTCAATTACTATCATCCTGACTGTCTGTCCATTCTGCTAAACTATCAGTGTCCTGTTTCAGTCAATTACTATCATCCTGACTGTCTGTCCATTCTGCTAAACTATCCATGTCCTGTTTCAGTCAATTACTATCATCCTGACTGTCTATCCATTCTGCTAAACTATCCATGTCCTGTTTCAGTCAATTACTATCATCCTGACTGTCTGTCCATTCTGCTAAACTATCAATGTTCTGTTTCAGTCAATTACTATCATCCTGACTGTCTGTCCATTCTGCTAAACTATCAGTGTCCTGTTTCAGTCAATTACTATCATCCTGACTGTCTGTCCATTCTGCTAAACTATCAATGTCCTGTTTCAGTCAATTACTATCATCCTGACTGTCTGTCCATTCTGCTAAACTATCAGTGTCCTGTTTCAGTCAATTACTACCATCCTGACTGTCTGTCCATTCTGCTAAACTATCAATGTCCTGTTTCAGTCAATTACTATCATCCTGAATGTCTGTCCATTCTGCTAAACTATCAATGTCCTGTTTCAGTCAATTACTATCATCCTGACTGTCTGTCCATTCTGCTAAACTATCCATGTCCTGTTTCAGTCAACTACTAACATCCTGACTGTCTGTCCATTCTGCTAAACTATCAATGTCCTGTTTCAGTCAATTACTATCATCCTGACTGTCCATTCTGCTAAACTATCAATGTCCTGTTTCATTCAATTACTATCATCCTGACTGTCTGTCCATTCTGCTAAACTATCAATGTCCTGTTTCAGTCAATTACTATCATCCTGACTGTCTGTCCATTCTGCTAAACTATCCATGTCCTGTTTCAGTCAATTACTATCATCCAGAATGTCTGTCCATTCTGCTAAACTATGCATGTCCTGTTTCAGTCAATTACTATCATCCTGACTCTCTGTACATTCTGCTAAACTATCAATGTCCTGTTTCAGTCAATTGCTATCATCCTGACTGTCTGTCCATTCTGCTAAACTATCAATGTCCTGTTTCAGTCAATTACTATCATCCTGACTGTCTGTCCATTCTGCTAAACTATCCATGTACTGTTTCAGTCAATTACTATCATCCTGACTGTCTGTCCATTCTGCTAAAGTATCCATGTCCTGTTTCAGTCAATTACTATCATCCTGACTGTCTGTCCATTCTGCTAAAGTATCCATGTCCTGTTTCAGTCAATTACTATCATCCTGACTGTCTGTCCATTCTGCTAAACTATCCATGTCCTGTTTCAGTCAATTACTATCATCCTGACTGTCTATCCGTTCTGCTAAACTATCCATGTCCTGCTTCAGTCAATTACTATCATCCTGACTGTCTGTCCATTCTGCTAAACTATCCATGTCCTGTTTCAGTCAATTACTGTCATCCTGACTGTCTGTCCATTCTGCTAAACTATACATGTCCTGTTTCAGTCAACTACTATCATCCTGACTGTCTGTCCATTCTGCTAAACTATCAATGTCCTGTTTCAGTCAATTACTATCATCCTGACTGTCTGTCCATTCTGCTAAACTATCAATGTCCTGTTTCAGTCAATTACTATCATCCTGACTGTCTATCCATTCTGCTAAACTATCCATGTCCTGTTTCAGTCAATTACTATCATCCTCATGTCTGTCCATTCTGCTAAACTATCAATGTCCTGTTTCAGTCAATTACTATCATCCTGATTGTCTGTCCATTCTGCTAATCTATCCATGTCCTGTTTCAGTCAATTACTATCATCCTGACTGTCTGTCCATTCTGCTAAACTATCAATGTCCTGTTTCAGTCAATTACTATCATCCTGACTGTCTGTCCATTCTGCTAAACTATCAATGTCCTGTTTCAGTCAATTACTATCATCCTGACTGTCTGTCCATTCTGCTAAACTATCAATGTCCTGTTTCAGTCAATTACTATCATCCTGACTGTCTGTCCATTCTGCTAAACTATCAATGTCCTGTTTCAGTCAACTACTATCATCCTGACTGTCTGTCCATTCTGCTAAACTATCAATGTCCTGTTTCAGTCAATTGCTATCATCCTGACTGTCTGTCCATTCTTCTAAACTATCAATGTCCTGTTTCAGTCAATTACTATCATCCTGACTGTCTGTCCATTCTGCTAAACTATCAATGTCCTGTTTCAGTCAATTACTATCATCCTGACTGTCTGTCCATTCTGCTAAACTATCAGTGTCCTGTTTCAGTCAATTACTATCATCCTGACTGTCTGTCCATTCTGCTAAACTATCAATGTCCTGTTTCAGTCAATTACTATCATCCTGAATGTCTGTCCATTCTGCTAAACTATCAATGTCCTGTTTCAGTCAATTACTATCATACTGACTGTCTGTCCATTCTGCTAAACTATCAATGTCCTGTTTCAGTCAATTACTATCATCCTGAATGTCTGTCCATTCTGCTAAACTATCCATGTCCTGTTTCTTTCAATTTCTATCATCCTGACTGTCTGTCCATTCTGCTAAACTATCCATGTCCTGTTTCAGTCAATTACTATCATGCTGACTGTCTGTCCATTCTGCTAAACTATCAATGTCCTGTTTCAGTTAATTACTATCATCCTGACTGTCTGTCCATTCTGCTAAACTATCAATGTCCTGTTTCAGTCAATTACTATCATCCTGACTCTCTGTCCATTCTGCTAAACTATCTATGTCCTGTTTCAGTCAATTACTATCATCCTGACTGTCTGTCCATTCTGTTAAACTATCAATGTCCTGTTTCAGTCAATTACTATCATCCTGACTGTCTGTCCATTCTGTTAAACTATCAATGTCCTGTTTCAGTCAATTACTATCATCCTGACTGTCTGTCCATTCTGCTAAACTATCAATGTCCTGTTTCAGTCAATTACTATCATCCTGACTGTCTGTCCATTCTGCTAAACTATCCATGTCCTGTTTCAGTCAATTACTATCATCCTGATGTCTATCCATTCTGCTAAACTATCAATGTCCTGTTTCAGTCAATTACTATCATCCTGACTCTCTGTACATTCTGCTAAACTATCAATGTCCTGTTTCAGTCAATTACTATCATCCTGACTGTCTGTCCATTCTGCTAAACTATCAATGTCCTGTTTCAGTCAATTACTGTCATCCTGACTGTCTGTCCATTCTGCTAAACTATCAATCTCCTGTTTCAGTCAATTACTATCATCCTGACTGTCTGTCCATTCTGCTAAACTATCAATGTCCTGTTTCAGTCAATTACTATCATCCTGACTGTCTGTCCATTCTGCTAAACTATCAATGTCCTGTTTCATTCAATTACTATCATCCTGACTGTCTGTCCATTCTGCTAAACTATCAATGTCCTGTTTCAGTCAATCACTATCATCCTGACTGTCCGTCCATTCTGCTAAACTATCAATGTCCTGTTTCAGTCAGTTACTATCATCCTGACTGTCTGTCCATTCTGCCAAACTATCCATGTACTGTTTCAGTCAATTACTATCATCCTGACTGTCTGTCCATTCTGCTAAACTATCAATGTCCTGTTTCAGTCAATTACTATCATCCTGACTGTCTGTCCATTCTGCTAAACTATCAATGTCCTGTTTCAGTCAATTACTATCATCCTGACTGTCTGTCCATTCTGCTAAACTATCAGTGTCCTGTTTCAGTCAATTACTATCATCCTGACTGTCTGTCCATTCTGCTAAACTATCCATGTCCTGTTTCAGTCAATTACTATCATCCTGACTGTCTATCCATTCTGCTAAACTATCCATGTCCTGTTTCAGTCAATTACTATCATCCTGACTGTCTGTCCATTCTGCTAAACTATCAATGTCCTGTTTCAGTCAATTACTATCATCCTGACTGACTGTCCATTCTGCTAAACTATCAGTGTCCTGTTTCAGTCAATTACTATCATCCTGACTGTCTGTCCATTCTGCTAAACTATCAGTGTCCTGTTTCAGTCAATTACTACCATCCTGACTGTCTGTCCATTCTGCTAAACTATCAATGTCCTGTTTCAGTCAATTACTATCATCCTGACTGACTGTCCATTCTGCTAAACTATCAGTGTCCTGTTTCAGTCAATTACTATCATCCTGACTGTCTGTCCATTCTTCTAAACTATCAATGTCCTGTTTCAGTCAATTACTATCATCCTGACTGTCTGTCCATTCTGCTAAACTATCAATGTCCTGTTTCAGTCAATTACTATCATCCTGACTGTCTGTCCATTCTGCTAAACTATCAGTGTCCTGTTTCAGTCAATTACTATCATCCTGACTGTCTGTCCATTCTGCTAAACTATCAATGTCCTGTTTCAGTCAATTACTATCATCCTGAATGTCTGTCCATTCTGCTAAACTATCAATGTCCTGTTTCAGTCAATTACTATCATACTGACTGTCTGTCCATTCTGCTAAACTATCAATGTCCTGTTTCAGTCAATTACTATCATCCTGAATGTCTGTCCATTCTGCTAAACTATCCATGTCCTGTTTCTTTCAATTTCTATCATCCTGACTGTCTGTCCATTCTGCTAAACTATCCATGTCCTGTTTCAGTCAATTACTATCATCCTGACTGTCTGTCCATTCTGCTAAACTATCAATGTCCTGTTTCAGTTAATTACTATCATCCTGACTGTCTGTCCATTCTGCTAAACTATCAATGTCCTGTTTCAGTCAATTACTATCATCCTGACTCTCTGTCCATTCTGCTAAACTATCTATGTCCTGTTTCAGTCAATTACTATCATCCTGACTGTCTGTCCATTCTGTTAAACTATCAATGTCCTGTTTCAGTCAATTACTATCATCCTGACTGTCTGTCCATTCTGCTAAACTATCAATGTCCTGTTTCAGTCAATTACTATCATCCTGACTGTCTGTCCATTCTGCTAAACTATCCATGTCCTGTTTCAGTCAATTACTATCATCCTGATGTCTATCCATTCTGCTAAACTATCAATGTCCTGTTTCAGTCAATTACTATCATCCTGACTCTCTGTACATTCTGCTAAACTATCAATGTCCTGTTTCAGTCAATTACTATCATCCTGACTGTCTGTCCATTCTGCTAAACTATCAATGTCCTGTTTCAGTAAATTACTGTCATCCTGACTGTCTGTCCATTCTGCTAAACTATCAATCTCCTGTTTCAGTCAATTACTATCATCCTGACTGTCTGTCCATTCTGCTAAACTATCAATGTCCTGTTTCAGTCAATTACTATCATCCTGACTGTCTGTCCATTCTGCTAAACTATCAATGTCCTGTTTCATTCAATTACTATCATCCTGACTGTCTGTCCATTCTGCTAAACTATCAATGTCCTGTTTCAGTCAATCACTATCATCCTGACTGTCCGTCCATTCTGCTAAACTATCAATGTACTGTTTCAGTCAGTTACTATCATCCTGACTGTCTGTCCATTCTGCCAAACTATCCATGTACTGTTTCAGTCAATTACTATCATCCTGACTGTCTGTCCATTCTGCTAAACTATCAATGTCCTGTTTCAGTCAATTACTATCATCCTGACTGTCTGTCCATTCTGCTAAACTATCAATGTCCTGTTTCAGTCAATTACTATCATCCTGACTGTCTGTCCATTCTGCTAAACTATCAGTGTCCTGTTTCAGTCAATTACTATCATCCTGACTGTCTGTCCATTCTGTTAAACTATCCATGTCCTGTTTCAGTCAATTACTATCATCCTGACTGTCTATCCATTCTGCTAAACTATCCATGTCCTGTTTCAGTCAATTACTATCATCCTGACTGTCTGTCCATTCTGCTAAACTATCAATGTCCTGTTTCAGTCAATTACTATCATCCTGACTGACTGTCCATTCTGCTAAACTATCAGTGTCCTGTTTCAGTCAATTACTATCATCCTGACTGTCTGTCCATTCTGCTAAACTATCAGTGTCCTGTTTCAGTCAATTACTACCATCCTGACTGTCTGTCCATTCTGCTAAACTATCAATGTCCTGTTTCAGTCAATTACTATCATCCTGAATGTCTGTCCATTCTGCTAAACTATCAATGTCCTGTTTCAGTCAATTACTATCATCCTGACTGTCTGTCCATTCTGCTAAACTATCCATGTCCTGTTTCAGTCAACTACTAACATCCTGACTGTCTGTCCATTCTGCTAAACTATCAATGTCCTGTTTCAGTCAATTACTATCATCCTGACTGTCCATTCTGCTAAACTATCAATGTCCTGTTTCATTCAATTACTATCATCCTGACTGTCTGTCCATTCTGCTAAACTATCAATGTCCTGTTTCAGTCAATTACTATCATCCTGACTGTCTGTCCATTCTGCTAAACTATCCATGTCCTGTTTCAGTCAATTACTATCATCCTGAATGTCTGTCAATTCTGCTAAACTATGCATGTCCTGTTTCAGTCAATTACTATCATCCTGACTCTCTGTACATTCTGCTAAACTATCAATGTCCTGTTTCAGTCAATTACTATCATCCTGACTGTCTGTCCATTCTGCTAAACTATCAATGTCCTGTTTCAGTCAATTACTGTCATCCTGACTGTCTGTCCATTCTGCTAAACTATCAATGTCCTGTTTCAGTCAATTACTATCATCCTGACTGTCTGTCCATTCTGCTAAACTATCAATGTCCTGTTTCATTCAATTACTATCATCCTGACTGTCTGTCCATTCTGCTAAACTATCAATGTCCTGTTTCAGTCAATTACTATCATCCTGACTGTCTGTCCATTCTGCTAAACTATCAATGTCCTGTTTCAGTCAATTACTATCATCCTGACTGTCTGTCCATTCTGCTAAACTATCCATGTACTGTTTCAGTCAATTACTATCATCCTGACTGTCTGTCCATTCTGCTAAAGTATCCATGTCCTGTTTCAGTCAATTACTATCATCCTGACTGTCTGTCCATTCTGCTAAAGTATCCATGTCCTGTTTCAGTCAATTACTATCATCCTGACTGTCTGTCCATTCTGCTAAACTATCCATGTCCTGTTTCAGTCAATTACTATCATCCTGACTGTCTATCCGTTCTGCTAAACTATCCATGTCCTGTTTCAGTCAATTACTATCATCCTGACTGTCTATCCATTCTGCTAAACTATCCATGTCCTGTTTCAGTCAATTACTATCATCCTGACTGTCTGTCCATTCTGCTAAACTATCAATGTCCTGTTTCAGTCAATTACTATCATCCTGACTGTCTGTCCATTCTGCTAAACTATCAGTGTCCTGTTTCAGTCAATTACTATCATCCTGACTGTCTGTCCATTCTGCTAAACTATCAATGTCCTGTTTCAGTCAATTACTATCATCCTGACTGTCTGTCCATTCTGCTAAACTATCAGTGTCCTGTTTCAGTCAATTACTACCATCCTGACTGTCTGTCCATTCTGCTAAACTATCAATGTCCTGCTTCAGTCAATTACTATCATCCTGAATGTCTGTCCATTCTGCTAAACTATCAATGTCCTGTTTCAGTCAATTACTATCATCCTGACTGTCTGTCCATTCTGCTAAACTATCCATGTCCTGTTTCAGTCAACTACTAACATCCTGACTGTCTGTCCATTCTGCTAAACTATCAATGTCCTGTTTCAGTCAATTACTATCATCCTGACTGTCCATTCTGCTAAACTATCAATGTCCTGTTTCATTCAATTACTATCATCCTGACTGTCTGTCCATTCTGCTAAACTATCAATGTCCTGTTTCAGTCAATTACTATCATCCTGACTGTCTGTCCATTCTGCTAAACTATCCATGTCCTGTTTCAGTCAATTACTATCATCCTGAATGTCTGTCAATTCTGCTAAACTATGCATGTCCTGTTTCAGTCAATTACTATCATCCTGACTCTCTGTACATTCTGCTAAACTATCAATGTCCTGTTTCAGTCAATTACTATCATCCTGACTGTCTGTCCATTCTGCTAAACTATCAATGTCCTGTTTCAGTCAATTACTGTCATCCTGACTGTCTGTCCATTCTGCTAAACTATCAATGTCCTGTTTCAGTCAATTACTATCATCCTGACTGTCTGTCCATTCTGCTAAACTATCAATGTCCTGTTTCATTCAATTACTATCATCCTGACTGTCTGTCCATTCTGCTAAACTATCAATGTCCTGTTTCAGTCAATTACTATCATCCTGACTGTCTGTCCATTCTGCTAAACTATCAATGTCCTGTTTCAGTCAATTACTATCATCCTGACTGTCTGTCCATTCTGCTAAACTATCCATGCACTGTTTCAGTCAATTACTATCATCCTGACTGTCTGTCCATTCTGCTAAAGTATCCATGTCCTGTTTCAGTCAATTACTATCATCCTGACTGTCTGTCCATTCTGCTAAAGTATCCATGTCCTGTTTCAGTCAATTACTATCATCCTGACTGTCTGTCCATTCTGCTAAACTATCCATGTCCTGTTTCAGTCAATTACTATCATCCTGACTGTCTATCCGTTCTGCTAAACTATCCATGTCCTGTTTCAGTCAATTACTATCATCCTGACTGTCTGTCCATTCTGCTAAACTATCCATGTCCTGTTTCAGTCAATTACTGTCATCCTGACTGTCTGTCCATTCTGCTAAACTATACATGTCCTGTTTCAGTCAACTACTATCATCCTGACTGTCTGTCCATTCTGCTAAACTATCAATGTCCTGTTTCAGTCAATTACTATCATCCTGACTGTCTGTCCATTCTGCTAAACTATCAATGTCCTGTTTCAGTCAATTACTATCATCCTGACTGTCTGTCCATTCTGCTAAACTATCAGTGTCCTGTTTCAGTCAATTACTATCATCCTGACTGTCTGTCCATTCTGTTAAACTATCCATGTCCTGTTTCAGTCAATTACTATCATCCTGACTGTCTATCCATTCTGCTAAACTATCCATGTCCTGTTTCAGTCAATTACTATCATCCTGACTGTCTGTCCATTCTGCTAAACTATCAATGTCCTGTTTCAGTCAATTACTATCATCCTGACTGACTGTCCATTCTGCTAAACTATCAGTGTCCTGTTTCAGTCAATTACTATCATCCTGACTGTCTGTCCATTCTGCTAAACTATCAGTGTCCTGTTTCAGTCAATTACTACCATCCTGACTGTCTGTCCATTCTGCTAAACTATCAATGTCCTGTTTCAGTCAATTACTATCATCCTGAATGTCTGTCCATTCTGCTAAACTATCAATGTCCTGTTTCAGTCAATTACTATCATCCTGACTGTCTGTCCATTCTGCTAAACTATCCATGTCCTGTTTCAGTCAACTACTAACATCCTGACTGTCTGTCCATTCTGCTAAACTATCAATGTCCTGTTTCAGTCAATTACTATCATCCTGACTGTCCATTCTGCTAAACTATCAATGTCCTGTTTCATTCAATTACTATCATCCTGACTGTCTGTCCATTCTGCTAAACTATCAATGTCCTGTTTCAGTCAATTACTATCATCCTGACTGTCTGTCCATTCTGCTAAACTATCCATGTCCTGTTTCAGTCAATTACTATCATCCTGAATGTCTGTCAATTCTGCTAAACTATGCATGTCCTGTTTCAGTCAATTACTATCATCCTGACTCTCTGTACATTCTGCTAAACTATCAATGTCCTGTTTCAGTCAATTACTATCATCCTGACTGTCTGTCCATTCTGCTAAACTATCAATGTCCTGTTTCAGTCAATTACTGTCATCCTGACTGTCTGTCCATTCTGCTAAACTATCAATGTCCTGTTTCAGTCAATTACTATCATCCTGACTGTCTGTCCATTCTGCTAAACTATCAATGTCCTGTTTCATTCAATTACTATCATCCTGACTGTCTGTCCATTCTGCTAAACTATCAATGTCCTGTTTCAGTCAATTACTATCATCCTGACTGTCTGTCCATTCTGCTAAACTATCAATGTCCTGTTTCAGTCAATTACTATCATCCTGACTGTCTGTCCATTCTGCTAAACTATCCATGTACTGTTTCAGTCAATTACTATCATCCTGACTGTCTGTCCATTCTGCTAAAGTATCCATGTCCTGTTTCAGTCAATTACTATCATCCTGACTGTCTGTCCATTCTGCTAAAGTATCCATGTCCTGTTTCAGTCAATTACTATCATCCTGACTGTCTGTCCATTCTGCTAAACTATCCATGTCCTGTTTCAGTCAATTACTATCATCCTGACTGTCTATCCGTTCTGCTAAACTATCCATGTCCTGTTTCAGTCAATTACTATCATCCTGACTGTCTATCCATTCTGCTAAACTATCCATGTCCTGTTTCAGTCAATTACTATCATCCTGACTGTCTGTCCATTCTGCTAAACTATCAATGTCCTGTTTCAGTCAATTACTATCATCCTGACTGTCTGTCCATTCTGCTAAACTATCAGTGTCCTGTTTCAGTCAATTACTATCATCCTGACTGTCTGTCCATTCTGCTAAACTATCAATGTCCTGTTTCAGTCAATTACTATCATCCTGACTGTCTGTCCATTCTGCTAAACTATCAGTGTCCTGTTTCAGTCAATTACTACCATCCTGACTGTCTGTCCATTCTGCTAAACTATCAATGTCCTGCTTCAGTCAATTACTATCATCCTGACTGTCTGTCCATTCTGCTAAACTATCCATGTCCTGTTTCAGTCAACTACTAACATCCTGACTGTCTGTCCATTCTGCTAAACTATCAATGTCCTGTTTCAGTCAATTACTATCATCCTGACTGTCCATTCTGCTAAACTATCAATGTCCTGTTTCATTCAATTACTATCATCCTGACTGTCTGTCCATTCTGCTAAACTATCAATGTCCTGTTTCAGTCAATTACTATCATCCTGACTGTCTGTCCATTCTGCTAAACTATCCATGTCCTGTTTCAGTCAATTACTATCATCCTGAATGTCTGTCAATTCTGCTAAACTATGCATGTCCTGTTTCAGTCAATTACTATCATCCTGACTCTCTGTACATTCTGCTAAACTATCAATGTCCTGTTTCAGTCAATTACTATCATCCTGACTGTCTGTCCATTCTGCTAAACTATCAATGTCCTGTTTCAGTCAATTACTGTCATCCTGACTGTCTGTCCATTCTGCTAAACTATCAATGTCCTGTTTCAGTCAATTACTATCATCCTGACTGTCTGTCCATTCTGCTAAACTATCAATGTCCTGTTTCATTCAATTACTATCATCCTGACTGTCTGTCCATTCTGCTAAACTATCAATGTCCTGTTTCAGTCAATTACTATCATCCTGACTGTCTGTCCATTCTGCTAAACTATCAATGTCCTGTTTCAGTCAATTACTATCATCCTGACTGTCTGTCCATTCTGCTAAACTATCCATGCACTGTTTCAGTCAATTACTATCATCCTGACTGTCTGTCCATTCTGCTAAAGTATCCATGTCCTGTTTCAGTCAATTACTATCATCCTGACTGTCTGTCCATTCTGCTAAAGTATCCATGTCCTGTTTCAGTCAATTACTATCATCCTGACTGTCTGTCCATTCTGCTAAACTATCCATGTCCTGTTTCAGTCAATTACTATCATCCTGACTGTCTATCCGTTCTGCTAAACTATCCATGTCCTGTTTCAGTCAATTACTATCATCCTGACTGTCTGTCCATTCTGCTAAACTATCCATGTCCTGTTTCAGTCAATTACTGTCATCCTGACTGTCTGTCCATTCTGCTAAACTATACATGTCCTGTTTCAGTCAACTACTATCATCCTGACTGTCTGTCCATTCTGCTAAACTATCAATGTCCTGTTTCAGTCAATTACTATCATCCTGACTGTCTGTCCATTCTGCTAAACTATCAATGTCCTGTTTCAGTCAATTACTATCATCCTGACTGTCTATCCATTCTGCTAAACTATCCATGTCCTGTTTCAGTCAATTACTATCATCCTGATGTCTGTCCATTCTGCTAAACTATCAATGTCCTGTTTCAGTCAATTACTATCATCCTGATTGTCTGTCCATTCTGCTAATCTATCCATGTCCTGTTTCAGTCAATTACTATCATCCTGACTGTCTGTCCATTCTGCTAAACTATCAATGTCCTGTTTCAGTCAATTACTATCATCCTGACTGTCTGTCCATTCTGCTAAACTATCAATGTCCTGTTTCAGTCAATTACTATCATCCTGACTGTCTGTCCATTCTGCTAAACTATCAATGTCCTGTTTCAGTCAATTACTATCATCCTGACTGTCTGTCCATTCTGCTAAACTATCAATGTCCTGTTTCAGTCAACTACTATCATCCTGACTGTCTGTCCATTCTGCTAAACTATCAATGTCCTGTTTCAGTCAATTACTATCATCCTGACTGTCTGTCCATTCTTCTAAACTATCAATGTCCTGTTTCAGTCAATTACTATCATCCTGACTGTCTGTCCATTCTGCTAAACTATCAATGTCCTGTTTCAGTCAATTACTATCATCCTGACTGTCTGTCCATTCTGCTAAACTATCAGTGTCCTGTTTCAGTCAATTACTATCATCCTGACTGTCTGTCCATTCTGCTAAACTATCAATGTCCTGTTTCAGTCAATTACTATCATCCAGAATGTCTGTCCATTCTGCTAAACTATCAATGTCCTGTTTCAGTCAATTACTATCATACTGACTGTCTGTCCATTCTGCTAAACTATCAATGTCCTGTTTCAGTCAATTACTATCATCCTGAATGTCTGTCCATTCTGCTAAACTATCCATGTCCTGTTTCTTTCAATTTCTATCATCCTGACTGTCTGTCCATTCTGCTAAACTATCCATGTCCTGTTTCAGTCAATTACTATCATCCTGACTGTCTGTCCATTCTGCTAAACTATCAATGTCCTGTTTCAGTTAATTACTATCATCCTGACTGTCTGTCCATTCTGCTAAACTATCAATGTCCTGTTTCAGTCAATTACTATCATCCTGACGCTCTGTCCATTCTGCTAAACTATCTATGTCCTGTTTCAGTCAATTACTATCATCCTGACTGTCTGTCCATTCTGTTAAACTATCAATGTCCTGTTTCAGTCAATTACTATCATCCTGACTGTCTGTCCATTCTGTTAAACTATCAATGTCCTGTTTCAGTCAATTACTATCATCCTGACTGTCTGTCCATTCTGCTAAACTATCAATGTCCTGTTTCAGTCAATTACTATCATCCTGACTGTCTGTCCATTCTGCTAAACTATCCATGTCCTGTTTCAGTCAATTACTATCATCCTGATGTCTATCCATTCTGCTAAACTATCAATGTCCTGTTTCAGTCAATTACTATCATCCTGACTCTCTGTACATTCTGCTAAACTATCAATGTCCTGTTTCAGTCAATTACTATCATCCTGACTGTCTGTCCATTCTGCTAAACTATCAATGTCCTGTTTCAGTCAATTACTGTCATCCTGACTGTCTGTCCATTCTGCTAAACTATCAATCTCCTGTTTCAGTCAATTACTATCATCCTGACTGTCTGTCCATTCTGCTAAACTATCAATGTCCTGTTTCAGTCAATTACTATCATCCTGACTGTCTGTCCATTCTGCTAAACTATCAATGTCCTGTTTCATTCAATTACTATCATCCTGACTGTCTGTCCATTCTGCTAAACTATCAATGTCCTGTTTCAGTCAATTACTATCATCCTGACTGTCTGTCCATTCTGCTAAACTATCAATGTCCTGTTTCAGTCAGTTACTATCATCCTGACTGTCTGTCCATTCTGCCAAACTATCCATGTACTGTTTCAGTCAATTACTATCATCCTGACTGTTTGTCCATTCTGCTAAACTATCCATGTCCTGTTTCAGTCAATTACTATCATCCTGACTGTCTGTCCATTCTGCTAAACTATCAATCTCCTGTTTCAGTCAATTACTATCATCCTGACTGTCTGTCCATTCTGCTAAACTATCCATGTCCTGTTTCAGTCAATTACTATCATCCTGACTGTCTATCCGTTCTGCTAAACTATCCATGTCCTGTTTCAGTCAATTACTATCATCCTGACTGTCTGTTCATTCTGCTAAACTATCCATGTCCTGTTTCAGTCAATTACTATCATCCTGACTGTCTATCCGTTCTGCTAAACTATCCATGTCCTGTTTCAGTCAATTACTATCATCCTGACTGTCTGTCCATTCTGCTAAACTATCCATGTCCTGTTTCAGTCAATTACTGTCATCCTGACTGTCTGTCCATTCTGCTATACTATCCATGTCCTGTTTCAGTCAACTACTATCATCCTGACTGTCTGTCCATTCTGCTAAACTATCAATGTCCTGTTTCAGTCAATTACTATCATCCTGACTGTCTGTCCATTCTGCTAAACTATCAATGTCCTGTTTCAGTCAATTACTATCATCCTGACTGTCTGTCCATTCTGCTAAACTATCCATGTCCTGTTTCAGTCAATTACTATCATCCTGACTTTCTGTCCATTCTGCTAAACTATCAATGTCCTGTTTCAGTCAATTACTATCATCCTGACTGTCTGTCCATTCTGCTAAACTATCAATGTCCTGTTTCAGTCAATTACTATCATCCTGACTGTCTATGCATTCTGCTAAACTATCAATGTCTTGTTTCAGTCAATTACTATCATCCTGACTGTCTGTCCATTCTGCTAAATTATCAATGTCCTGTTTCAGTCAATTACTATCATCCTGACTGTCTGTCCATTCTGCTAAACTATCCATGTCCTGTTTCAGTCAATTACTATCATCCTGACTGTCTGTCCATTCTGCTAAACTATCCATGTCCTGTTTCTTTCAATTTCTATCATCCTGACTGTCTGTACATTCTGCTAAACTATCCATGTCCTGTTTCAGTCAATTACTATCATACTGACTGTCTGTCCATTCTGCTAAACTATCAATGTCCTGTTTCAGTCAATTATTGTCATCCTGACTGTCTGTCCATTCTGCAAAACTATCAATGTCCTGTTTCAGTCAATTACTGTCATCCTGACTGTCTGTCCATTCTGCTAAACTATCAATGTCCTGTTTCAGTCAATTACTATCATCCTGAATGTCTGTCCATTCTGCTAAACTATCCATGTCCTGTTTCTTTCAATTTCTATCATCCTGACTGTCTGTCCATTCTGCTAAACTATCCATGTCCTGTTTCAGTCAATTACTATCATCCTGAATGTCTGTCCATTCTGCTAAACTATCAATGTCCTGTTTCAGTTAATTACTATCATCCTGACTGTCTGTCCATTCTGCTAAACTATCAATGTCCTGTTTCAGTCAATTACTATCATCCTGACTCTCTGTCCATTCTGCTAAACTATCTATGTCCTGTTTCAGTCAATTACTATCATCCTGACTGTCTGTCCATTCTGTTAAACTATCAATGTCCTGTTTCAGTCAATTACTATCATCCTGACTGTCTGTCCATTCTGTTAAACTATCAATGTCCTGTTTCAGTCAATTACTATCATCCTGACTGTCTGTCCATTCTGCTAAACTATCAATGTCCTGTTTCAGTCAATTACTATCATCCTGACTGTCTGTCCATTCTGCTAAACTATCCATGTCCTGTTTCAGTCAATTACTATCATCCTGATGTCTATCCATTCTGCTAAACTATCAATGTCCTGTTTCAGTCAATTACTATCATCCTGACTCTCTGTACATTCTGCTAAACTATCAATGTCCTGTTTCAGTCAATTACTATCATCCTGACTGTCTGCCCATTCTGCTAAACTATCAATGTCCTGTTTCAGTCAATTACTGTCATCCTGACTGTCTGTCCATTCTGCTAAACTATCAATCGCCTGTTTCAGTCAATTACTATCATCCTGACTGTCTGTCCATGCTGCTAAACTATCAATGTCTTGTTTCAGTCAATTACTATCATGCTGACTGTCTGTCCATTCTCCTAAACTATCAATGTCCTGTTTCATTCAATTACTATCATCCTGACTGTCTGTCCATTCTGCTAAACTATCAATGTCCTGTTTCAGTCAATTACTATCATCCTGACTGTCTGTCCATTCTGCTAAACTATCAATGTCCTGTTTCAGTCAGTTACTATCATCCTGACTGTCTGTCCATTCTGCTAAACTATCCATGTCCTGTTTCAGTCAATTACTATCATCCTGACTGTCTATCCGTTCTGCTAAACTATCCATGTCCTGTTTCAGTCAATTACTATCATCCTGACTGTCTGTCCATTCTGCTAAACTATCCATGTCCTGTTTCAGTCAATTACTATCATCCTGACTGTCTATCCGTTCTGCTAAACTATCCATGTCCTGTTTAAGTCAATTACTGTCATCCTGACTGTCTGTCCATTCTGCTAAACTATCCATGTCCTGTTTCAGTCAACTACTATCATCCTGACTGTCTGTCCATTCTGCTAAACTATCAATGTCCTGTTTCAGTCAATTACTATCATCCTGACTGTCTGTCCATTCTGCTAAACTATCAATGTCCTGTTTCAGTCAATTACTATCATCCTGACTGTCTGTCCATTCTGCTAAACTATCCATGTCCTGTTTCAGTCAATTACTATCATCCTGACTTTCTGTCATTTCTGCTAAACTATCAATGTCCTGTTTCAGTCAATTACTATCATCCTGACTGTCTGTCCATTCTGCTAAACTATCAATGTCCTGTTTCAGTCAATTACTATCATCCTGACTGTCTATCCATTCTGCTAAACTATCAATGTCTTGTTTCAGTCAATTACTATCATCCTGACTGTCTGTCCATTCTGCTAAATTATCAATGTCCTGTTTCAGTCAATTACTATCATCCTGACTGTCTGTCCATTCTGCGAAACTATCCATGTCCTGTTTCAGTCAATTACTATCATCCTGACTGTCTGTCCATTCTGCTAAACTATCCATGTCCTGTTTCTTTCAATTTCTATCATCCTGACTGTCTGTCCATTCTGCTAAACTATCCATGTCCTGTTTCAGTCAATTACTATCATACTGACTGTCTGTCCATTCTGCTAAACTATCAATGTCCTGTTTCAGTCAATTACTGTCATCCTGACTGTCTGTCCATTCTGCTAAACTATCAATGTCCTGTTTCAGTCAATTACTGTCATCCTGACTGTCTGTCCATTCTGCTAAACTATCAATGTCCTGTTTCAGTCAATTACTATCATCCTGACTGTCTGTCCATTCTGCTAAACTATCAATGTACTGTTTCAGTCAATTACTGTCATCCTGACTGTCTGTCCATTCTGCTAAACTATCAATCTCCTGTTTCTTTCAATTACTATCATCCTGACTGTCTGTCCATTCTGCTAAACTATCAATGTCCTGTTTCAGTCAATTACTATCATCCTGACTGTCTGTACATTCTGCTAAACTATCAATGTCCTGTTTCATTCAATTACTATCATCCTGACTGTCTGTCCATTCTGCTAAACTATCCATGTCCTGTTTCAGTCAATTACTATCATCCTGACTGTCTGTCCATTCTGCTAAACTATCAATGTCCTGTTTCAGTCAATTACTATCATCCTGACTGTCTGTCCATTCTGCTAAACTATCCATGTACTGTTTCAGTCAATTACTATCATCCTGACTGTCTGTCCATTCTGTTAAACTATCAATGTCCTGTTTCAGTCAATTACTATCATCCTGACTGTCTGTCCATTCTGTTAAACTATCAATGTCCTGTTTCAGTCAATTACTATCATCCTGACTGTCTGTCCATTCTGCTAAACTATCAATGTCCTGTTTCAGTCAATTACTATCATCCTGACTGTCTGTCCATTCTGCTAAACTATCCATGTCCTGTTTCAGTCAATTACTATCATCCTGATGTCTATCCATTCTGCTAAACTATCAATGTCCTGTTTCAGTCAATTACTATCATCCTGACCCTCTGTACATTCTGCTAAACTATCAATGTCCTGTTTCAGTCAATTACTATCATCCTGACTGTCTGTCCATTCTGCTAAACTATCAATGTCCTGTTTCAGTCAATTACTGTCATCCTGACTGTCTGTCCATTCTGCTAAACTATCAATCGCCTGTTTCAGTCAATTACTATCATCCTGACTGTCTGTCCATTCTGCTAAACTATCAATGTCCTGTTTCATTCAATTACTATCATCCTGACTGTCTGTCCATTCTGCTAAACTATCAATGTCCTGTTTCAGTCAATTACTATCATCCTGACTGTCTGTCCATTCTGCTAAACTATCAATGTCCTGTTTCAGTCAGTTACTATCATCCTGACTGTCTGTCCATTCTGCTAAACTATCCATGTCCTGTTTCAGTCAATTACTATCATCCTGACTGTCTATCCGTTCTGCTAAACTATCCATGTCCTGTTTCAGTCAATTACTATCATCCTGACTGTCTGTCCATTCTGCTAAACTATCCATGTCCTGTTTCAGTCAATTACTATCATCCTGACTGTCTATCCGTTCTGCTAAACTATCCATGTCCTGTTTAAGTCAATTACTATCATCCTGACTGTCTGTCCATTCTGCTAAACTATCCATGTCCTGTTTCAGTCAATTACTGTCATCCTGACTGTCTGTCCATTCTGCTAAACTATCCATGTCCTGTTTCAGTCAACTACTATCATCCTGACTGTCTGTCCATTCTGCTAAACTATCAATGTCCTGTTTCAGTCAATTACTATCATCCTGACTGTCTGTCCATTCTGCTAAACTATCAATGTCCTGTTTCAGTCAATTACTATCATCCTGACTGTCTATCCATTCTGCTAAACTATCAATGTCTTGTTTCAGTCAATTACTATCATCCTGACTGTCTGTCCATTCTGCTAAATTATCAATGTCCTGTTTCAGTCAATTACTATCATCCTGACTGTCTGTCCATTCTGCGAAACTATCCATGTCCTGTTTCAGTCAATTACTATCATCCTGACTGTCTGTCCATTCTGCTAAACTATCCATGTCCTGTTTCTTTCAATTTCTATCATCCTGACTGTCTGTCCATTCTGCTAAACTATCCATGTCCTGTTTCAGTCAATTACTATCATACTGACTGTCTGTCCATTCTGCTAAACTATCAATGTCCTGTTTCAGTCAATTACTGTCATCCTGACTGTCTGTCCATTCTGCTAAACTATCAATGTCCTGTTTCAGTCAATTACTGTCATCCTGACTGTCTGTCCATTCTGCTAAACTATCAATGTCCTGTTTCAGTCAATTACTATCATCCTGACTGTCTGTCCATTCTGCTAAACTATCAATGTCCTGTTTCAGTCAATTACTGTCATCCTGACTGTCTGTCCATTCTGCTAAACTATCAATCTCCTGTTTCTTTCAATTACTATCATCCTGACTGTCTGTCCATTCTGCTAAACTATCAATGTCCTGTTTCAGTCAATTACTATCATCCTGACTGTCTGTACATTCTGCTAAACTATCAATGTCCTGTTTCATTCAATTACTATCATCCTGACTGTCTGTCCATTCTGCTAAACTATCCATGTCCTGTTTCAGTCAATTACTATCATCCTGACTGTCTGTCCATTCTGCTAAACTATCAATGTCCTGTTTCAGTCAATTACTATCATCCTGACTGTCTGTCCATTCTGCTAAACTATCCATGTACTGTTTCAGTCAATTACTATCATCCTGACTGTATGTCCATTCTGCGAAACTATCCATGTCCTGTTTCAGTCAATTACTATCATCCTGACTGTCTGTCCATTCTGCTAAACTATCCATGTCCTGTTTCTTTCAATTTCTATCATCCTGACTGTCTGTCCATTCTGCTAAACTATCCATGTCCTGTTTCAGTCAATTACTATCATACTGACTGTCTGTCCATTCTGCTAAACTATCAATGTCCTGTTTCAGTCAATTACTGTCATCCTGACTGTCTGTCCATTCTGCTAAACTATCAATGTCCTGTTTCAGTCAATTACTGTCATCCTGACTGTCTGTCCATTCTGCTAAACTATCAATGTCCTGTTTCAGTCAATTACTATCATCCTGACTGTCTGTCCATTCTGCTAAACTATCAATGTCCTGTTTCAGTCAATTACTGTCATCCTGACTGTCTGTCCATTCTGCTAAACTATCAATCTCCTGTTTCAGTCCATTACTATCATCCTGACTGTCTGTCCATTCTGCTAAACTATCAATGTCCTGTTTCAGTCAATTACTATCATCCTGACTGTCTGTACATTCTGCTAAACTATCAATGTCCTGTTTCATTCAATTACTATCATCCTGACTGTCTGTCCATTCTGCTAAACTATCAATGTCCTGTTTCAGTCAATTACTATCATCCTGACTGTCTGTCCATTCTGCTAAACTATCAATGTCCTGTTTCAGTCAATTACTATCATCCTGACTGTCTGTCCATTCTGCTAAACTATCCATGTACTGTTTCAGTCAATTACTATCATCCTGACTGTCTGTCCATTCTGCTAAACTATCCATGTCCTGTTTCAGTCAATTACTATCATCCTGACTGTCTGTCCATTCTGCTAAACTATCAATGTCCTGTTTCAGTCAATTACTACCATCCTGACTGTCTGTCCATTCTGCTAAACTATCCATGTCCTGTTTCAGTCAATTACTATCATCCTGACTGTCTATCCGTTCTGCTAAACTATCCATGTCCTGTTTCAGTCAATTACTATCATCCTGACTGTCTGTCCATTCTGCTAAACTATCCATGTCCTGTTTCAGTCAATTACTGTCATCCTGACTGTCTGTCCATTCTGCTAAACTATCAATGTCCTGTTTCTTTCAATTTCTATCATCCTGACTGTCTGTCCATTCTGCTAAACTATCAATGTCCTGTTTCTTTCAATTTCTATCATCCTGACTGTCTGTCCATTCTGCTAAACTATCAATGTCCTGTTTCAGTCAATTACTATCATCCTGATGTCTATCCATTCTGCTAAACTATCCATGTCCTGTTTCAGTCAATTACTGTCATCCTGACTGTCTGTCCATTCTGCTAAACTATCAATGTCCTGTTTCAGTCAATTACTATCATCCTGACTGTCTGTCCATTCTGCTAAACTATCAATGTCCTGTTTCAGTCAATTACTATCATCCTGACTGTCTATCCATTCTGCTAAACTATCAATGTCCTGTTTCAGTCAATTACTATCATCCTGATTGTCTATCCATTCTGCTAAACTATCAATGTCTTGTTTCAGTCAATTACTATCATCCTGACTGTCTGTCCATTCTGCTAAATTATCAATGTTCTGTTTCAGTCAATTACTATCATCCTGACTGTCTGTCCATCCTGCTAAACTATCCATGTCCTGTTTCAGTCAATTACTATCATCCTGACTGTCTGTCCATTCTGCTAATTTATCAATGTCCTGGTTCAGTCAAATACTATCATCCTGACTGTCTGTCCATTCTGCTAAACTATCAATGTCCTGTTTCTTTCAATTTCTATCATCCTGACTGTCTATCCATTCTGCTAAACTATCAATGTCTTGTTTCAGTCAATTACTATCATCCTGACTGTCTGTCCATTCTGCTAAATTATCAATGTCCTGTTTCAGTCAATTACTATCATCCTGACTGTCTGTCCATTCTGCTAAACTATCCATGTCCTGTTTCTTTCAATTTCTATCATCCTGACTGTCTATCCATTCTGCTAAACTATCAATGTCTTGTTTCAGTCAATTACTATCATCCTGACTGTCTGTCGATTCTGCTAAATTATCAATGTCCTGTTTCAGTCAATTACTATCATCCTGACTGTCTGTCCATCCTGCTAAACTATCCATGTCCTGTTTCAGTCAATTACTATCATCCTGACTGTCTGTCCATCCTGCTAAATTATCTATGTCCTGTTTCAGTCAATTACTATCATCCTGACTGTCTGTCCATTCTGCTAAACTATCCATGTCCTGTTTCAGTCAATTACTATCATACTGACTGTCTGTCCATTCTGCTAAACTATCAATGTCCTGTTTCAGTCAATTACTATCATCCTGAATGTCTGTCCATTCTGCTAAACTATCAATGTCCTGTTTCTTTCAATTTCTATCATCCTGACTGTCTGTCCATTCTGCTAAACTATCAATGTCCTGTTTCAGTCAATTACTATCATCCTGACTGTCTGTCCATTCTGCTAAACTATCCATGTACTGTTTCAGTCAATTACTATCATCCTGACTGTCTGTCCATTCTGCTAAACTATCCATGTCCTGTTTCAGTCAATTACTATCATCCTGACTGTCTGTCCATTCTGCTAAACTATCAATGTCCTGTTTCAGTCAATTACTACCATCCTGACTGTCTGTCCATTCTGCTAAACTATCCATGTCCTGTTTCAGTCAATTACTATCATCCCGACTGTCTATCCGTTCTGCTAAACTATCCATGTCCTGTTTCAGTCAATTACTATCATCCTGACTGTCTGTCCATTCTGCTAAACTATCCATGTCCTGTTTCAGTCAATTACTGTCATCCTGACTGTCTGTCCATTCTGCTAAACTATCAATGTCCTGTTTCTTTCAATTTCTATCATCCTGACTGTCTGTCCATTCTGCTAAACTATCAATGTCCTGTTTCTTTCAATTTCTATCATCCTGACTGTCTGTCCATTCTGCTAAACTATCAATGTCCTGTTTCAGTCAATTACTATCATCCTGATGTCTATCCATTCTGCTAAACTATCCATGTCCTGTTTCAGTCAATTACTGTCATCCTGACTGTCTGTCCATTCTGCTAAACTATCAATGTCCTGTTTCAGTCAATTACTATCATCCTGACTGTCTGTCCATTCTGCTAAACTATCAATGTCCTGTTTCAGTCAATTACTATCATCCTGACTGTCTATCCATTCTGCTAAACTATCAATGTCCTGTTTCAGTCAATTACTATCATCCTGATTGTCTATCCATTCTGCTAAACTATCAATGTCTTGTTTCAGTCAATTACTATCATCCTGACTGTCTGTCCATTCTGCTAAATTATCAATGTTCTGTTTCAGTCAATTACTATCATCCTGACTGTCTGTCCATCCTGCTAAACTATCCATGTCCTGTTTCAGTCAATTACTATCATCCTGACTGTCTGTCCATTCTGCTAATTTATCAATGTCCTGGTTCAGTCAAATACTATCATCCTGACTGTCTGTCCATTCTGCTAAACTATCAATGTCCTGTTTCTTTCAATTTCTATCATCCTGACTGTCTATCCATTCTGCTAAACTATCAATGTCTTGTTTCAGTCAATTACTATCATCCTGACTGTCTGTCCATTCTGCTAAATTATCAATGTCCTGTTTCAGTCAATTACTATCATCCTGACTGTCTGTCCATTCTGCTAAACTATCCATGTCCTGTTTCTTTCAATTTCTATCATCCTGACTGTCTATCCATTCTGCTAAACTATCAATGTCTTGTTTCAGTCAATTACTATCATCCTGACTGTCTGTCGACTCTGCTAAATTATCAATGTCCTGTTTCAGTCAATTGCTATCATCCTGACTGTCTGTCCATCCTGCTAAACTATCCATGTCCTGTTTCAGTCAATTACTATCATCCTGACTGTCTGTCCATCCTGCTAAATTATCTATGTCCTGTTTCAGTCAATTACTATCATCCTGACTGTCTGTCCATTCTGCTAAACTATCCATGTCCTGTTTCAGTCAATTACTATCATACTGACTGTCTGTCCATTCTGCTAAACTATCAATGTCCTGTTTCAGTCAATTACTATCATCCTGAATGTCTGTCCATTCTGCTAAACTATCCATGTCCTGTTTCTTTCAATTTCTATCATCCTGACTGTCTGTCCATTCTGCTAAACTATCCATGTCCTGTTTCAGTCAATTACTATCATCCTGACTGTCTGTCCATTCTGCTAAACTATCAATGTCCTGTTTTAGTTAATTACTATCATCCTGACTGTCTGTCCATTCTGCTAAACTATCAATGTCCTGTTTCAGTCAATTACTATCATCCTGACTTTCTGTCCATTCTGTTAAACTATCAATGTCCTGTTTCAGTCAATTGCTATCATCCTGACTGTCTGTCCATTCTGTTAAACTATCAATGTCCTGTTTCAGTCAATTACTATCATCCTGATGTCTATCCATTCTGCTAAACTATCAATGTCCTGTTTCAGTCAATTACTATCATCCTGCCTGTCTGTCCATTCTGCTAAACTATCCATGTCCAGTTTCAGTCAATTACTATCATCCTGACTGTCTGTCCATTCTGCTAAACTATCCGCGTCCTGTTTCAGACAATTACTATCATCCTGACTGTCTGTCCATTCTGCTAAACTATCCATTTCCTGTTTCAGTCAATTACTATCATCCTGACTGTCTGTCCATTCTGCTAAACTATCCACGTCCTGTTTCTGTCAATTACTATCATCCTGACAGTCTGTCCATTCTGCTAATCTATCCATGTCCGGTTTCAGTCAATTACTATCATCCTGATCCTCTGTCCATTTGCTAAACTATCAATGTCCTGTTTCAGTCAATTACTATCATCCTGATCCTCTGTCCATACTGCTAAACTATCCATGTCCTGTTTCAGTCAATTACTATCATCCTGACAGTCTGTCCATTCTGCTAAACTATCCATGTCCTGTTTCAGTCAATTACTATCATCCTGACTGTCTGTCCATTCTGCTAAACTATCAGTGTCCTGTTTCAGTCAATTACTATCATCCTGACTGTCTGTCCATTCTGCTAAACTATCAATGTCCTGTTTCAGCCATTTACTATCACCCTGACTGTCTATCCATTCTGCTAAACTATCAATGTCCTGTTTCTGTGAATTACTATCATCCTGACTGTCTATCCATTCTGCTAAACTATCAATGTCCTGTTTCTGTGAATTACTATCATCCTGACTGTCTGTCCATCCTGCTAAACTATCCATGTCCTGTTTCAGTCAATTACTATCATCCTGACTGTCTGTCCATTCTGCTAATTTATCAATGTCCTGGTTCAGTCAATTACTATCATCCTGACTGTCTGTCCATTCTGCTAAACTATCAATGTCCTGTTTCTTTCAATTTCTATCATCCTGACTGTCTATCCATTCTGCTAAACTATCAATGTCTTGTTTCAGTCAATTACTATCATCCTGACTGTCTGTCCATTCTGCTAAATTATCAATGTCCTGTTTCAGTCAATTACTATCATCCTGACTGTCTGTCCATTCTGCTAAACTATCCTGTCCTGTTTCTTTCAATTTCTATCATCCTGACTGTCTATCCATTCTGCTAAACTATCAATGTCTTGTTTCAGTCAATTACTATCATCCTGACTGTCTGTCGATTCTGCTAAATTATCAATGTCCTGTTTCAGTCAATTACTATCATCCTGACTGTCTGTCCATCCTGCTAAACTATCCATGTCCTGTTTCAGTCAATTACTATCATCCTGACTGTCTGTCCATCCTGCTAAATTATCTATGTCCTGTTTCAGTCAATTACTATCATCCTGACTGTCTGTCCATTCTGCTAAACTATCCATGTCCTGTTTCAGTCAATTACTATCATACTGACTGTCTGTCCATTCTGCTAAACTATCAATGTCCTGTTTCAGTCAATTACTATCATCCTGAATGTCTGTCCATTCTGCTAAACTATCCATGTCCTGTTTCTTTCAATTTCTATCATCCTGACTGTCTGTCCATTCTGCTAAACTATCCATGTCCTGTTTCAGTCAATTACTATCATCCTGACTGTCTGTCCATTCTGCTAAACTATCAATGTCCTGTTTTAGTTAATTACTATCATCCTGACTGTCTGTCCATTCTGCTAAACTATCAATGTCCTGTTTCAGTCAATTACTATCATCCTGACTCTCTGTCCATTCTGTTAAACTATCAATGTCCTGTTTCAGTCAATTGCTATCATCCTGACTGTCTGTCCATTCTGTTAAACTATCAATGTCCTGTTTCAGTCAATTACTATCATCCTGATGTCTATCCATTCTGCTAAACTATCAATGTCCTGTTTCAGTCAATTACTATCATCCTGCCTGTCTGTCCATTCTGCTAAACTATCCATGTCCAGTTTCAGTCAATTACTATCATCCTGACTGTCTGTCCATTCTGCTAAACTATCCGCGTCCTGTTTCAGACAATTACTATCATCCTGACTGTCTGTCCATTCTGCTAAACTATCCATGTCCTGTTTCAGTCAATTACTATCATCCTGACTGTCTGTCCATTCTGCTAAACTATCCACGTCCTGTTTCTTTCAATTACTATCATCCTGACAGTCTGTCCATTCTGCTAATCTATCCATGTCCTGTTTCAGTCAATTACTATCATCCTGATCCTCTGTCCATTTTGCTAAACTATCAATGTCCTGTTTCAGTCAATTACTATCATCCTGATCCTCTGTCCATACTGCTAAACTATCCATGTCCTGTTTCAGTCAATTACTATCATCCTGACAGTCTGTCCATTCTGCTAAACTATCCATGTCCTGTTTCAGTCAATTACTATCATCCTGACTGTCTGTCCATTCTGCTAAACTATCAATGTCCTGTTTCAGTCAATTACTATCATCCTGACTGTCTGTCCATTCTGCTAAACTATCAATGTCCTGTTTCAGTCATTTACTATCACCCTGACTGTCTATCCATTCTGCTAAACTATCAATGTCCTGTTTCTGTGAATTACTATCATCCTGACTGTCTATCCATTCTGCGAAACTATCAATGTCCTGTTTCAGTCAATTACTGTCATCCTGACTGTCTGTCCATTCTGCTAAACTATCAATGTCCTGTTTCAGTCAATTACTATCATCCTGACTGTCTGTCCATTCTGCTAAACTATCAATGTCCTGTTTCAGTCAATTACTATCATCCTGACTGTCTGTCCATTCTGCTAAACTATCCATGTCCTGCTTCAGTCAATTGCTATCATCCTGACTGTCTGTCCATTCTGCTAAACTATCCATGTCCTGTTTCAGTCAATTACTATCATCCTGACTGTCTGTCCATTCTGCTAAACTATCAATGTCCTGTTTCAGTCAATTACTATCATCCTGACTGTCTGTCCATTCTGCTAAACTATCCATGTCCAGTTTCAGTCAATTACTATCATCCTGATGTCTATCCATCCTGCTAAACTATCCATGTCCAGTTTCAGTCAATTACTATCATCCTGATTGTCTGTCCATTCTGCTAAACTATCAATGTCCTGTTTCAGTCAATTACTATCATCCTGACTGTCTGTCCATTCTGTTAAACTATCAATGTCCTGTTTCAGTCAATTACTATCATCCTGACTGTCTGTCCATTCTGTTAAACTATCAATGTCCTGTTTCAGTCAATTACTATCATCCTGACTGTCTGTCCATTCTGCTAAACTATCCATGTCCTGTTTCAGTCAATTACTATCATCCTGACTGTCTGTCCATTCTGCTAAACTATCCATGTCCTGCTTCAGTCAATTGCTATCATCCTGACTGTCTGTCCATTCTGCTAATCTATCCATGTCCTGTTTCAGTCAATTACTATCATCCTGATTGTCTGTCCATTCTGCTAAACTATCAATGTCCTGTTTCAGTCAATTACTATCATCCTGACTGTCTGTCCATTCTGTTAAACTATCAATGTCCTGTTTCAGTCAATTACTATCATCCTGACTGTCTGTCCATTCTGTTAAACTATCAATGTCCTGTTTCAGTCAATTACTATCATCCTGACTGTCTGTCCATTCTGCTAAACTATCCATGTCCTGCTTCAGTCAATTACTATCATCCTGACTGTCTGTCCATTCTGCTAAACTATCCATGTCCTGCTTCAGTCAATTGCTATCATCCTGACTGTCTGTCCATTCTGCTAAACTATCCATGTCCTGTTTCAGTCAATTACTATCATCCTGACTGTCCATTCTGCTAAACTATCAATGTCCTGTTTCAGTCAATTACTATCATCCTGACTGTCTGTCCATTCTGCTAAACTATCCATGTCCAGTTTCAGTCAATTACTATCATCCTGATGTCTATCCATTCTGCTAAACTATCCATGTCCTGCTTCAGTCAATTGCTATCATCCTGACTGTCTGTCCATTCTGCTAAACTATCCATGTCCTGTTTCAGTCAATTACTATCATCCTGACTGTCTATCCATTCTGCTAAACTATCCATGTCCTGCTTCAGTCAATTGCTATCATCCTGACTGTCTGTCCATTCTGCTAAACTATCAATGTCCTGTTTCAGTCAATTACTATCATCCTGACTGTCTGTCCATTCTGCTAAACTATCAATGTCCTGTTTCAGTCAATTATTATCATCCTGACTGTCTGTCCATTCTGCTAAACTATCAATGTCCTGCTTCAGTCAATTGCTATCATCCTGACTGTCTGTCCATTCTGCTAAACTATCCATGTCCTGTTTCAGTCAATTACTATCATCCTGACTGTCTGTCCATTCTGCTAAACTATCCATGTCCTGTTTCATTCAATTACTATCATCCTGACTGTCTGTCCATTCTGCTAAACTATCCATGTCCTGTTTCAGTCAATTACTATCATCCTGACTGTCTGTCCATTCCGCTAAACTATCAATGTCCTGTTTCAGTCAATTACTATCATCCTGACTGTCTGTCCATTCTGCTAAACTATCCATGTCCAGTTTCAGTCAATTACTATCATCCTGATGTCTGTCCATTCTGCTAAACTATCCATGTCCTGCTTCAGTCAATTGCTATCATCCTGACTGTCTGTCCATTCTGCTAAACTATCCATGTCCTGTTTCAGTCAATTACTATCATCCTGACTGTCTGTCCATTCTGCTAAACTATCAATGTCCTGTTTCAGTCAATTACTATCATCCTGACTGTCTGTCCATTCTGCTAAACTATCCATGTCCTGCTTCAGTCAATTGCTATCATCCTGACTGTCTGTCCATTCTGCTAAACTATCCATGTCCTGTTTCAGTCAATTACTATCATCCTGACTGTCTGTCCATTCTGCTAAACTATCAATGTCCTGTTTCAGTCAATTACTATCATCCTGACTGTCTGTCCATTCTGCTAATTTATCAATGTCCTGGTTCAGTCAATTACTATCATCCTGACTGTCTGTCCATTCTGCTAAACTATCAATGTCCTGTTTCTTTCAATTTCTATCATCCTGACTGTCTATCCATTCTGCTAAACTATCAATGTCTTGTTTCAGTCAATTACTATCATCCTGACTGTCTGTCCATTCTGCTAAATTATCAATGTCCTGTTTCAGTCAATTACTATCATCCTGACTGTCTGTCCATTCTGCTAAACTATCCTGTCCTGTTTCTTTCAATTTCTATCATCCTGACTGTCTATCCATTCTGCTAAACTATCAATGTCTTGTTTCAGTCAATTACTATCATCCTGACTGTCTGTCGATTCTGCTAAATTATCAATGTCCTGTTTCAGTCAATTACTATCATCCTGACTGTCTGTCCATCCTGCTAAACTATCCATGTCCTGTTTCAGTCAATTACTATCATCCTGACTGTCTGTCCATCCTGCTAAATTATCTATGTCCTGTTTCAGTCAATTACTATCATCCTGACTGTCTGTCCATTCTGCTAAACTATCCATGTCCTGTTTCAGTCAATTACTATCATACTGACTGTCTGTCCATTCTGCTAAACTATCAATGTCCTGTTTCAGTCAATTACTATCATCCTGAATGTCTGTCCATTCTGCTAAACTATCCATGTCCTGTTTCTTTCAATTTCTATCATCCTGACTGTCTGTCCATTCTGCTAAACTATCCATGTCCTGTTTCAGTCAATTACTATCATCCTGACTATCTGTCCATTCTGCTAAACTATCAATGTCCTGTTTTAGTTAATTACTATCATCCTGACTGTCTGTCCATTCTGCTAAACTATCAATGTCCTGTTTCAGTCAATTACTATCATCCTGACTCTCTGTCCATTCTGTTAAACTATCAATGTCCTGTTTCAGTCAATTGCTATCATCCTGACTGTCTGTCCATTCTGTTAAACTATCAATGTCCTGTTTCAGTCAATTACTATCATCCTGATGTCTATCCATTCTGCTAAACTATCAATGTCCTGTTTCAGTCAATTACTATCATCCTGCCTGTCTGTCCATTCTGCTAAACTATCCATGTCCAGTTTCAGTCAATTACTATCATCCTGACTGTCTGTCCATTCTGCTAAACTATCCGCGTCCTGTTTCAGACAATTACTATCATCCTGACTGTCTGTCCATTCTGCTAAACTATCCATGTCCTGTTTCAGTCAATTACTATCATCCTGACTGTCTGTCCATTCTGCTAAACTATCCACGTCCTGTTTCTTTCAATTACTATCATCCTGACAGTCTGTCCATTCTGCTAATCTATCCATGTCCTGTTTCAGTCAATTACTATCATCCTGATCCTCTGTCCATTTTGCTAAACTATCAATGTCCTGTTTCAGTCAATTACTATCATCCTGATCCTCTGTCCATACTGCTAAACTATCCATGTCCTGTTTCAGTCAATTACTATCATCCTGACAGTCTGTCCATTCTGCTAAACTATCCATGTCCTGTTTCAGTCAATTACTATCATCCTGACTGTCTGTCCATTCTGCTAAACTATCAATGTCCTGTTTCAGTCAATTACTATCATCCTGACTGTCTGTCCATTCTGCTAAACTATCAATGTCCTGTTTCAGTCATTTACTATCACCCTGACTGTCTATCCATTCTGCTAAACTATCAATGTCCTGTTTCTGTGAATTACTATCATCCTGACTGTCTATCCATTCTGCGAAACTATCAATGTCCTGTTTCAGTCAATTACTGTCATCCTGACTGTCTGTCCATTCTGCTAAACTATCAATGTCCTGTTTCAGTCAATTACTATCATCCTGACTGTCTGTCCATTCTGCTAAACTATCAATGTCCTGTTTCAGTCAATTACTATCATCCTGACTGTCTGTCCATTCTGCTAAACTATCCATGTCCTGCTTCAGTCAATTGCTATCATCCTGACTGTCTGTCCTTTCTGCTAAACTATCCATGTCCTGTTTCAGTCAATTACTATCATCCTGACTGTCTGTCCATTCTGCTAAACTATCAATGTCCTGTTTCAGTCAATTACTATCATCCTGACTGTCTGTCCATTCTGCTAAACTATCCATGTCCAGTTTCAGTCAATTACTATCATCCTGATGTCTATCCATCCTGCTAAACTATCCATGTCCAGTTTCAGTCAATTACTATCATCCTGATTGTCTGTCCATTCTGCTAAACTATCAATGTCCTGTTTCAGTCAATTACTATCATCCTGACTGTCTGTCCATTCTGTTAAACTATCAATGTCCTGTTTCAGTCAATTACTATCATCCTGACTGTCTGTCCATTCTGTTAAACTATCAATGTCCTGTTTCAGTCAATTACTATCATCCTGACTGTCTGTCCATTCTGCTAAACTATCCATGTCCTGTTTCAGTCAATTACTATCATCCTGACTGTCTGTCCATTCTGCTAAACTATCCATGTCCTGCTTCAGTCAATTGCTATCATCCTGACTGTCTGTCCATTCTGCTAATCTATCCATGTCCTGTTTCAGTCAATTACTATCATCCTGATTGTCTGTCCATTCTGCTAAACTATCAATGTCCTGTTTCAGTCAATTACTATCATCCTGACTGTCTGTCCATTCTGTTAAACTATCAATGTCCTGTTTCAGTCAATTACTATCATCCTGACTGTCTGTCCATTCTGTTAAACTATCAATGTCCTGTTTCAGTCAATTACTATCATCCTGACTGTCTGTCCATTCTGCTAAACTATCCATGTCCTGCTTCAGTCAATTACTATCATCCTGACTGTCTGTCCATTCTGCTAAACTATCCATGTCCTGCTTCAGTCAATTGCTATCATCCTGACTGTCTGTCCATTCTGCTAAACTATCCATGTCCTGTTTCAGTCAATTACTATCATCCTGACTGTCCATTCTGCTAAACTATCAATGTCCTGTTTCAGTCAATTACTATCATCCTGACTGTCTGTCCATTCTGCTAAACTATCCATGTCCAGTTTCAGTCAATTACTATCATCCTGATGTCTATCCATTCTGCTAAACTATCCATGTCCTGCTTCAGTCAATTGCTATCATCCTGACTGTCTGTCCATTCTGCTAAACTATCCATGTCCTGTTTCAGTCAATTACTATCATCCTGACTGTCTATCCATTCTGCTAAACTATCCATGTCCTGCTTCAGTCAATTGCTATCATCCTGACTGTCTGTCCATTCTGCTAAACTATCAATGTCCTGTTTCAGTCAATTACTATCATCCTGACTGTCTGTCCATTCTGCTAAACTATCAATGTCCTGTTTCAGTCAATTATTATCATCCTGACTGTCTGTCCATTCTGCTAAACTATCAATGTCCTGCTTCAGTCAATTGCTATCATCCTGACTGTCTGTCCATTCTGCTAAACTATCCATGTCCTGTTTCAGTCAATTACTATCATCCTGACTGTCTGTCCATTCTGCTAAACTATCCATGTCCTGTTTCATTCAATTACTATCATCCTGACTGTCTGTCCATTCTGCTAAACTATCCATGTCCTGTTTCAGTCAATTACTATCATCCTGACTGTCTGTCCATTCCGCTAAACTATCAATGTCCTGTTTCAGTCAATTACTATCATCCTGACTGTCTGTCCATTCTGCTAAACTATCCATGTCCAGTTTCAGTCAATTACTATCATCCTGATGTCTGTCCATTCTGCTAAACTATCCATGTCCTGCTTCAGTCAATTGCTATCATCCTGACTGTCTGTCCATTCTGCTAAACTATCCATGTCCTGTTTCAGTCAATTACTATCATCCTGACTGTCTGTCCATTCTGCTAAACTATCAATGTCCTGTTTCAGTCAATTACTATCATCCTGACTGTCTGTCCATTCTGCTAAACTATCCATGTCCTGCTTCAGTCAATTGCTATCATCCTGACTGTCTGTCCATTCTGCTAAACTATCCATGTCCTGTTTCAGTCAATTACTATCATCCTGACTGTCTGTCCATTCTGCTAAACTATCAATGTCCTGTTTCAGTCAATTACTATCATCCTGACTGTCTGTCCATTCTGCTAAACTATCCATGTCCAGTTTCAGTCAATTACTATCATCCTGATGTCTATCCATCCTGCTAAACTATCCATGTCCAGTTTCAGTCAATTACTATCATCCTGACTGTCTGTCCATTCTGCTAATCTATGCATGTCCTGTTTCAGTCAATTACTATCATCCTGATTGTCTGTCCATTCTGCTAAACTATCAATGTCCTGTTTCAGTCAATTACTATCATCCTGACTGTCTGTCCATTCTGTTAAACTATCAATGTCCTGTTTCAGTCAATTACTATCATCCTGACTGTCTGTCCATTCTGCTAAACTATCCATGTCCTGTTTCAGTCAATTACTATCATCCTGACTGTCTGTCCATTCTGCTAAACTATCCATGTCCTGCTTCAGTCAATTGCTATCATCCTGACTGTCTGTCCATTCTGCTAAACTATCCATGTCCTGTTTCAGTCAATTACTATCATCCTGACTGTCCATTCTGCTAAACTATCAATGTCCTGTTTCAGTCAATTACTATCATCCTGACTGTCTGTCCATTCTGCTAAACTATCCATGTCCAGTTTCAGTCAATTACTATCATCCTGATGTCTATCCATTCTGCTAAACTATCAATGTCCTGCTTCAGTCAATTGCTATCATCCTGACTGTCTGTCCATTCTGCTAAACTATCCATGTCCTGTTTCAGTCAATTACTATCATCCTGACTGTCTGTCCATTCTGTTAAACTATCAATGTCCTGTTTCAGTCAATTACTATCATCCTGACTGTCTGTCCATTCTGTTAAACTATCAATGTCCTGTTTCAGTCAATTACTATCATCCTGACTGTCTGTCCATTCTGCTAAACTATCCATGTCCTGTTTCAGTCAATTACTATCATCCTGACTGTCTGTCCATTCTGCTAAACTATCCATGTCCTGCTTCAGTCAATTGCTATCATCCTGACTGTCTGTCCATTCTGCTAAACTATCCATGTCCTGTTTCAGTCAATTACTATCATCCTGACTGTCCATTCTGCTAAACTATCAATGTCCTGTTTCAGTCAATTACTATCATCCTGACTGTCTGTCCATTCTGCTAAACTATCCATGTCCAGTTTCAGTCAATTACTATCATCCTGATGTCTATCCATTCTGCTAAACTATCCATGTCCTGCTTCAGTCAATTGCTATCATCCTGACTGTCTGTCCATTCTGCTAAACTATCCATGTCCTGTTTCAGTCAATTACTATCATCCTGACTGTCTATCCATTCTGCTAAACTATCCATGTCCTGCTTCAGTCAATTGCTATCATCCTGACTGTCTGTCCATTCTGCTAAACTATCAATGTCCTGTTTCAGTCAATTACTATCATCCTGACTGTCTGTCCATTCTGCTAAACTATCAATGTCCTGTTTCAGTCAATTATTATCATCCTGACTGTCTGTCCATTCTGCTAAACTATCAATGTCCTGCTTCAGTCAATTGCTATCATCCTGACTGTCTGTCCATTCTGCTAAACTATCCATGTCCTGTTTCAGTCAATTACTATCATCCTGACTGTCTGTCCATTCTGCTAAACTATCCATGTCCTGTTTCAGTCAATTACTATCATCCTGACTGTCTGTCCATTCTGCTAAACTATCCATGTCCTGTTTCAGTCAATTACTATCATCCTGACTGTCTGTCCATTCCGCTAAACTATCAATGTCCTGTTTCAGTCAATTACTATCATCCTGACTGTCTGTCCATTCTGCTAAACTATCCATGTCCAGTTTCAGTCAATTACTATCATCCTGATGTCTGTCCATTCTGCTAAACTATCCATGTCCTGCTTCAGTCAATTGCTATCATCCTGACTGTCTGTCCATTCTGCTAAACTATCCATGTCCTGTTTCAGTCAATTACTATCATCCTGACTGTCTGTCCATTCTGCTAAACTATCAATGTCCTGTTTCAGTCAATTACTATCATCCTGACTGTCTGTCCATTCTGCTAAACTATCAATGTCCTGTTTCAGTCAATTACTATCATCCTGACTGTCTATCCATTCTGCTAAACTATCCATGTCCTGTTTCAGTCAATTACTATCATCCTGACTGTCTGTCCATTCGGCTAAACTATCAATGTCCTGTTTCAGTCAATTACTATCATCCTGACTGTCTGTCCATTCTGCTAAACTATCCATGTCCAGTTTCAGTCAACTACTATCATCCTGACTGTCTGTCCATTCTGCTAAACTATCCATGTCCAGTTTCAGTCAATTACTATCATCCTGACTGTCTGTCCATTCTGCTAAACTATCAATGTCCTGTTTCAGTCAATTACTATCATCCTGACTCTCTGTCCATTCTGCTAAACTATCCATGTCCAGTTTCAGTCAATTACTATCATCCTGACTGTCTGTCCATTCTGCTAAACTATCAATGTCCTGTTTCAGTCAATTACTATCATCCTGACTGTCTGTCCATTCTGTTAAACTATCAATGTCCTGTTTCAGTCAATTACTATCATCCTGACTGTCTGTCCATTCTGCTAAACTATCCATGTCCTGTTTCAGTCAATTACTATCATCCTGACTGTCTGTCCATTCTGTTAAACTATCAATGTCCTGTTTCAGTCAATTACTATCATCCTGACTGTCTGTCCATTCTGCTAAACTATCCATGTCCTGTTTCTGTCAATTACTATCATCCTGACTGTCTGTCCATTCTGCTAACCTATCCATGTCCTGCTTCAGTCAATTGCTATCATCCTGACTGTCTGTCCATTCTGCTAAACTATCCATGTCCTTTTTCAGTCAATTACTATCATCCTGACTGTCTGTCCATTCTGCTAAACTATCAATGTCCTGTTTCAGTCAATTACTATCATCCTGACTGTCTGTCCATTCTGCTAAACTATCCATGTCCTGTTTCAGTCAATTACTATCATCCTGACTGTCTGTCCATTCTGCTAAACAATCAATGTCCTGTTTCAGTCAATTACTATCATCCTGACTGTCTGTCCATTCTGTTAAACTATCAATGTCCTGTTTCAGTCAATTACTATCATCCTGACTGTCTGTCCATTCTGTTAAACTATCAATGTCCTGTTTCAGTCAATTACTATCATCCTGACTGTCTGTCCATTCTGTTAAACTATCAATGTCCTGTTTCAGTCAATTACTATCATCCTGACTGTCTGTCCATTCTGCTAAACTATCAATCTCCTGTTTCAGTCAATTACTATCATCCTGACTGTCTGTCCATTCTGCTAAACTATCAATGTCCTGTTTCAGTCAATTACTATCATCCTGACTGTCTGTCCATTCTGTTAAACTATCAATGTCCTGTTTCAGTCAATTACTATCATCCTGACTGTCTGTCCATTCTGCTAAACTATCAATGTCCTGTTTCAGTCAATTACTATCATCCTGACTGTCTGTCCATTCTGTTAAACTATCCATGTCCTGTTTCAGTCAATTACTATCATCCTGACTGTCTGTCCATTCTGCTAAACTATCAATGTCCTGTTTCAGTCAATTACTATCATCCTGACTGTCTGTCCATTCTGCTAAACTATCCACGTCCTGTTTCAGACAAATACTATCATCCTGATGTCTATCCATTCTGCTAAACTATCAATGTAATGTTTCAGTCAATTACTATCATCGTGACTGTCTGTCCATTCTGCTCAACTATCCATGTCCTGTTTCAGACAATTACTATCATCCTGACTGTCTATCCATTCTGCTAAACTATCCATGTCCTGTTTCAGTCAATTACTATCATCCTGATGTCTATCCATTCTGCTAAACTATCAATGTCCTGTTTCAGTCAATTACTATCATCCTGACTGTCTGTCCATTCTGCTAAACTATCCACGTCCTGTTTCAGACAATTACTATCATCCTGATGTCTATCCATTCTGCTAAACTATCCATGTCCTGTTTCAGTCAATTACTATCATCCTGATGTCTATCCATTCTGCTAAACTATCAATGTCCTGTTTCTGTCAATTACTATCATCCTGACTGTCTGTCCATTCTGTTAAACTATCAATGTCCTGTTTCAGTCAATTACTATCATCCTGACTGTCTGTCCATTCTGCTAAACTATCAATCTCCTGTTTCAGTCAATTACTATCATCCTGACTGTCTGTCCATTCTGCTAAACTATCAATGTCCTGTTTCAGTCAATTACTATCATCCTGACTGTCTGTCCATTCTGTTAAACTATCAATGTCCTGTTTCAGTCAATTACTATCATCCTGACTGTCTGTCCATTCTGCTAAACTATCAATGTCCTGTTTCAGTCAATTACTATCATCCTGACTGTCTGTCCATTCTGTTAAACTATCCATGTCCTGTTTCAGTCAATTACTATCATCCTGACTGTCTGTCCATTCTGCTAAACTATCAATGTCCTGTTTCAGTCAATTACTATCATCCTGACTGTCTGTCCATTCTGCTAAACTATCCACGTCCTGTTTCAGACAAATACTATCATCCTGATGTCTATCCATTCTGCTAAACTATCAATGTAATGTTTCAGTCAATTACTATCATCCTGACTGTCTGTCCATTCTGCTCAACTATCCATGTCCTGTTTCAGACAATTACTATCATCCTGACTGTCTATCCATTCTGCTAAACTATCCATGTCCTGTTTCAGTCAATTACTATCATCCTGATGTCTATCCATTCTGCTAAACTATCAATGTCCTGTTTCAGTCAATTACTATCATCCTGACTGTCTGTCCATTCTGCTAAACTATCCACGTCCTGTTTCAGACAATTACTATCATCCTGATGTCTATCCATTCTGCTAAACTATCCATGTCCTGTTTCAGTCAATTACTATCATCCTGATGTCTATCCATTCTGCTAAACTATCAATGTCCTGTTTCTGTCAATTACTATCATCCTGACTGTCTGTCCATTCTGCTAAAGTATCCATGTCCTGTTTCAGTCAATTACTATCATCCTGACTGTCTGTCCATTCTGCTAAACTATCCATGTCCTGTTTCCGTCAATTACTATCATCCTGACTGTCTGTCCATTCTGCTAAACTATCAATGTCCTGTTTCAGTCAATTACTATCATCCTGACTGTCTGTCCATTCTGCTAAACTATCAATGTCCTGTTTCAGTCATTACTATCATCCTGACTGTCTGTCCATTCTGCTAAATTATCAATGTCCTGTTTCAGTCAATTACTATCATCCTGACTGTCTGTCCGTTCTGCTAAACTATCCATGTCCTGTTTCAGTCAATTACTATCATCCTGACTGTCTGTCCATTCTGCTAAACTATCAATGTCCTGTTTCAGTCAATTACTATCATCCTGACTGTCTGTCCATTCTGCTAAACTATCAATGTCCTGTTTCAGTCATTTACTATCATCCTGACTGTCTGTCCATTCTGCTAAAGTATCCATGTCCTGTTTCAGACAATTACTATCATCCAGACTGTCTGTCCATTCTGCTAACCTATCAATGTCCTGTTTCAGTCATTTTCTATCATCCTGACTGTCTGTCCATTCTGCTAAACTATCAATGTCCTGTTTCAGTCATTTACTATCATCCTGACTGTCTGTCCATTCTGCTGAAGTATCCATGTCCTGTTTCAGTCAATTACTATCATCCAGACTGTCTGTCCATTCTGCTAAACTATCAATGTCCTGTTTCAGTCAATTACTATCATCCAGACTGTCTGTCCATTCTGCTAAACTATCAATGTCCTGTTTCAGTCAATTACTATCATCCTGACTGTCTGTCCATTCTGCTAAAGTATCCATGTCCTGTTTCAGTCAATTACTATCATCCTGACTGTCTGTCCATTCTGCTAAACTATCAATGTCCTGTTTCAGTCAATTACTATCTTCCTGACTGTCTGTCCATTCTGCTAAACTATCCATGTCCTGTTTCTGTCAATTACTATCATCCTGACTGTCTGTCCATTCTGCTAAACTATCCATGTCCAGTTTCAGTCAATTACTATCATCCTGATGTCTATCCATCCTGCTAAACTATCCATGTCCAGTTTCAGTCAATTACTATCATCCTGACTGTCTGTCCATTCTGCTAATCTATCCATGTCCTGTTTCAGTCAATTACTATCATCCTGATTGTCTGTCCATTCTGCTAAACTATCAATGTCCTGTTTCAGTCAATTACTATCATCCTGACTGTCTGTCCATTCTGTTAAACTATCAATGTCCTGTTTCAGTCAATTACTATCATCCTGACTGTCTGTCCATTCTGTTAAACTATCAATGTCCTGTTTCAGTCAATTACTATCATCCTGACTGTCTGTCCATTCTGCTAAACTATCCATGTCCTGTTTCAGTCAATTACTATCATCCTGACTGTCTGTCCATTCTGCTAAACTATCCATGTCCTGCTTCAGTCAATTGCTATCATCCTGACTGTCTGTCCATTCTGCTAAACTATCCATGTCCTGTTTCAGTCAATTACTATCATCCTGACTGTCCATTCTGCTAAACTATCAATGTCCTGTTTCAGTCAATTACTATCATCCTGACTGTCTGTCCATTCTGCTAAACTATCCATGTCCAGTTTCAGTCAATTACTATCATCCTGATGTCTATCCATTCTGCTAAACTATCCATGTCCTGCTTCAGTCAATTGCTATCATCCTGACTGTCTGTCCATTCTGCTAAACTATCCATGTCCTGTTTCAGTCAATTACTATCATCCTGACTGTCTATCCATTCTGCTAAACTATCCATGTCCTGCTTCAGTCAATTGCTATCATCCTGACTGTCTGTCCATTCTGCTAAACTATCAATGTCCTGTTTCAGTCAATTACTATCATCCTGACTGTCTGTCCATTCTGCTAAACTATCAATGTCCTGTTTCAGTCAATTATTATCATCCTGACTGTCTGTCCATTCTGCTAAACTATCAATGTCCTGCTTCAGTCAATTGCTATCATCCTGACTGTCTGTCCATTCTGCTAAACTATCCATGTCCTGTTTCAGTCAATTACTATCATCCTGACTGTCTGTCCATTCTGCTAAACTATCCATGTCCTGTTTCAGTCAATTACTATCATCCTGACTGTCTGTCCATTCTGCTAAACTATCCATGTCCTGTTTCAGTCAATTACTATCATCCTGACTGTCTGTCCATTCCGCTAAGCTATCAATGTCCTGTTTCAGTCAATTACTATCATCCTGACTGTCTGTCCATTCTGCTAAACTATCCATGTCCAGTTTCAGTCAATTACTATCATCCTGATGTCTGTCCATTCTGCTAAACTATCCATGTCCTGCTTCAGTCAATTGCTATCATCCTGACTGTCTGTCCATTCTGCTAAACTATCCATGTCCTGTTTCAGTCAATTACTATCATCCTGACTGTCTGTCCATTCTGCTAAACTATCAATGTCCTGTTTCAGTCAATTACTATCATCCTGACTGTCTGTCCATTCTGCTAAACTATCCATGTCCTGCTTCAGTCAATTGCTATCATCCTGACTGTCTGTCCATTCTGCTAAACTATCCATGTCCTGTTTCAGTCAATTACTATCACCCTGACTGTCTGTCCATTCTGCTAAACTATCAATGTCCTGTTTCAGTCAATTACTATCATCCTGACTGTCTGTCCATTCTGCTAAACTATCCATGTCCAGTTTCAGTCAATTACTATCATCCTGATGTCTATCCATCCTGCTAAACTATCCATGTCCAGTTTCAGTCAATTACTATCATCCTGACTGTCTGTCCATTCTGCTAATCTATCCATGTCCTGTTTCAGTCAATTACTATCATCCTGATTGTCTGTCCATTCTGCTAAACTATCAATGTCCTGTTTCAGTCAATTACTATCATCCTGACTGTCTGTCCATTCTGTTAAACTATCAATGTCCTGTTTCAGTCAATTACTATCATCCTGACTGTCTGTCCATTCTGTTAAACTATCAATGTCCTGTTTCAGTCAATTACTATCATCCTGACTGTCTGTCCATTCTGCTAAACTATCCATGTCCTGTTTCAGTCAATTACTATCATCCTGACTGTCTGTCCATTCTGCTAAACTATCCATGTCCTGCTTCAGTCAATTGCTATCATCCTGACTGTCTGTCCATTCTGCTAAACTATCCATGTCCTGTTTCAGTCAATTACTATCATCCTGACTGTCCATTCTGCTAAACTATCAATGTCCTGTTTCAGTCAATTACTATCATCCTGACTGTCTGTCCATTCTGCTAAACTATCCATGTCCAGTTTCAGTCAATTACTATCATCCTGATGTCTATCCATTCTGCTAAACTATCCATGTCCTGCTTCAGTCAATTGCTATCATCCTGACTGTCTGTCCATTCTGCTAAACTATCCATGTCCTGTTTCAGTCAATTACTATCATCCTGACTGTCTATCCATTCTGCTAAACTATCCATGTCCTGCTTCAGTCAATTGCTATCATCCTGACTGTCTGTCCATTCTGCTAAACTATCAATGTCCTGTTTCAGTCAATTACTATCATCCTGACTGTCTGTCCATTCTGCTAAACTATCAATGTCCTGCTTCAGTCAATTGCTATCATCCTGACTGTCTGTCCATTCTGCTAAACTATCCATGTCCTGTTTCAGTCAATTACTATCATCCTGACTGTCTGTCCATTCTGCTAAACTATCCATGTCCTGTTTCAGTCAATTACTATCATCCTGACTGTCTGTCCATTCTGCTAAACTATCTATGTCCTGTTTCAGTCAATTACTATCATCCTGACTGTCTGTCCATTCCGCTAAACTATCAATGTCCTGTTTCAGTCAATTACTATTATCCTGACTGTCTGTCCATTCTGCTAAACTATCCATGTCCAGTTTCAGTCAATTACTATCATCCTGATGTCTGTCCATTCTGCTAAACTATCCATGTCCTGCTTCAGTCAATTGCTATCATCCTGACTGTCTGTCCATTCTGCTAAACTATCCATGTCCTGTTTCAGTCAATTACTATCATCCTGACTGTCTGTCCATTCTGCTAAACTATCAATGTCCTGTTTCAGTCAATTACTATCATCCTGACTGTCTGTCCATTCTGCTAAACTATCAATGTCCTGTTTCAGTCAATTACTATCATCCTGACTGTCTATCCATTCTGCTAAACTATCCATGTCCTGTTTCAGTCAATTACTATCATCCTGACTGTCTGTCCATTCTGCTAAACTATCAATGTCCTGTTTCAGTCAATTACTATCATCCTGACTGTCTGTCCATTCTGCTAAACTATCCATGTCCAGTTTCAGTCAATTACTATCATCCTGACTGTCTGTCCATTCTGCTAAACTATCCATGTCCAGTTTCAGTCAATTACTATCATCCTGACTGTCTGTCCATTCTGCTAAACTATCAATGTCCTGTTTCAGTCAATTACTATCATCCTGACTCTCTGTCCATTCTGCTAAACTATCCATGTCCAGTTTCAGTCAATTACTATCATCCTGACTGTCTGTCCATTCTGCTAAACTATCAATGTCCTGTTTCAGTCAATTACTATCATCCTGACTGTCTGTCCATTCTGTTAAACTATCAATGTCCTGTTTCAGTCAATTAATATCATCCTGACTGTCTGTCCATTCTGCTAAACTATCCATGTCCTGTTTCAGTCAATTACTATCATCCTGACTGTCTGTCCATTCTGTTAAACTATCAATGTCCTGTTTCAGTCAATTACTATCATCCTGACTCTCTGTCCATTCTGCTAAACTATCCATGTCCTGTTTCTGTCAATTACTATCATCCTGACTGTCTGTCCATTCTGCTAACCTATCCATGTCCTGCTTCAGTCAATTGCTATCATCCTGACTGTCTGTCCATTCTGCTAAACTATCCATGTCCTTTTTCAGTCAATTACTATCATCCTGACTGTCTGTCCATTCTGCTAAACTATCAATGTCCTGTTTCAGTCAATTACTATCATCCTGACTGTCTGTCCATTCTGCTAAACTATCCATGTCCTGTTTCAGTCAATTACTATCATCCTGACTGTCTGTCCATTCTGCTAAACAATCAATGTCCTGTTTCAGTCAATTACTATCATCCTGACTGTCTGTTCATTCTGTTAAACTATCAATGTCCTGTTTCAGTCAATTACTATCATCCTGACTGTCTGTCCATTCTGTTAAACTATCAATGTCCTGTTTCAGTCAATTACTATCATCCTGACTGTCTGTCCATTCTGTTAAACTATCAATGTCCTGTTTCAGTCAATTACTATCATCCTGACTGTCTGTCCATTCTGCTAAACTATCAATCTCCTGTTTCAGTCAATTACTATCATCCTGACTGTCTGTCCATTCTGCTAAACTATCAATGTCCTGTTTCAGTCAATTACTATCATCCTGACTGTCTGTCCATTCTGTTAAACTATCAATGTCCTGTTTCAGTCAATTACTATCATCCTGACTGTCTGTCCATTCTGCTAAACTATCAATGTCCTGTTTCAGTCAATTACTATCATCCTGACTGTCTGTCCATTCTGTTAAACTATCAATGTCTTGTTTCAGTCAATTACTATCATCCTGACTGTCTGTCCATTCTGTTAAACTATCCATGTCCTGTTTCAGTCAATTACTATCATCCTGACTGTCTGTCCATTCTGCTAAACTATCAATGTCCTGTTTCAGTCAATTACTATCATCCTGACTGTCTGTCCATTCTGCTAAACTATCCACGTCCTGTTTCAGACAATTACTATCATCCTGATGTCTATCCATTCTGCTAAACTATCCATGTCCTGTTTCAGTCAATTACTATCATCGTGACTGTCTGTCCATTCTGCTCAACTATCCATGTCCTGTTTCAGACAATTACTATCATCCTGACTGTCTATCCATTCTGCTAAACTATCCATGTCCTGTTTCAGTCAATTACTATCATCCTGATGTCTATCCATTCTGCTAAACTATCAATGTCCTGTTTCAGTCAATTACTATCATCCTGACTGTCTGTCCATTCTGCTAAACTATCCACGTCCTGTTTCAGACAATTACTATCATCCTGATGTCTATCCATTCTGCTAAACTATCCATGTCCTGTTTCAGTCAATTACTATCATCCTGATGTCTATCCATTCTGCTAAACTATCAATGTCCTGTTTCTGTCAATTACTATCATCCTGACTGTCTGTCCATTCTGCTAAAGTATCCATGTCCTGTTTCAGTCAATTACTATCATCCTGACTGTCTGTCCATTCTGCTAAACTATCAATGTCCTGTTTCAGTCAATTACTATCATCCTGACTGTCTGTCCATTCTGCTAAACTATCCATGTCCTGTTTCAGTCAATTACTATCATCCTGACTGTCTGTCCATTCTGCTAAACAATCAATGTCCTGTTTCAGTCAATTACTATCATCCTGACTGTCTGTCCATTCTGTTAAACTATCAATGTCCTGTTTCAGTCAATTACTATCATCCTGACTGTCTGTCCATTCTGTTAAACTATCAATGTCCTGTTTCAGTCAATTACTATCATCCTGACTGTCTGTCCATTCTGTTAAACTATCAATGTCCTGTTTCAGTCAATTACTATCATCCTGACTGTCTGTCCATTCTGCTAAACTATCAATCTCCTGTTTCAGTCAATTACTATCATCCTGACTGTCTGTCCATTCTGCTAAACTATCAATGTCCTGTTTCAGTCAATTACTATCATCCTGACTGTCTGTCCATTCTGTTAAACTATCAATGTCCTGTTTCAGTCAATTACTATCATCCTGACTGTCTGTCCATTCTGCTAAACTATCAATGTCCTGTTTCAGTCAATTACTATCATCCTGACTGTCTGTCCATTCTGTTAAACTATCAATGTCTTGTTTCAGTCAATTACTATCATCCTGACTGTCTGTCCATTCTGTTAAACTATCCATGTCCTGTTTCAGTCAATTACTATCATCCTGACTGTCTGTCCATTCTGCTAAACTATCAATGTCCTGTTTCAGTCAATTACTATCATCCTGACTGTCTGTCCATTCTGCTAAACTATCCACGTCCTGTTTCAGACAATTACTATCATCCTGATGTCTATCCATTCTGCTAAACTATCCATGTCCTGTTTCAGTCAATTACTATCATCGTGACTGTCTGTCCATTCTGCTCAACTATCCATGTCCTGTTTCAGACAATTACTATCATCCTGACTGTCTATCCATTCTGCTAAACTATCCATGTCCTGTTTCAGTCAATTACTATCATCCTGATGTCTATCCATTCTGCTAAACTATCAATGTCCTGTTTCAGTCAATTACTATCATCCTGACTGTCTGTCCATTCTGCTAAACTATCCACGTCCTGTTTCAGACAATTACTATCATCCTGATGTCTATCCATTCTGCTAAACTATCCATGTCCTGTTTCAGTCAATTACTATCATCCTGATGTCTATCCATTCTGCTAAACTATCAATGTCCTGTTTCTGTCAATTACTATCATCCTGACTGTCTGTCCATTCTGCTAAAGTATCCATGTCCTGTTTCAGTCAATTACTATCATCCTGACTGTCTGTCCATTCTGCTAAACTATCAATGTCCTGTTTCAGTCAATTACTATCATCCTGACTGTCTGTCCATTCTGCTAAACTATCCATGTCCAGTTTCAGTCAATTACTATCATCCTGATGTCTATCCATTCTGCTAAACTATCCATGTCCTGCTTCAGTCAATTGCTATCATCCTGACTGTCTGTCCATTCTGCTAAACTATCCATGTCCTGTTTCAGTCAATTACTATCATCCTGACTGTCTATCCATTCTGCTAAACTATCCATGTCCTGCTTCAGTCAATTGCTATCATCCTGACTGTCTGTCCATTCTGCTAAACTATCAATGTCCTGTTTCAGTCAATTACTATCATCCTGACTGTCTGTCCATTCTGCTAAACTATCAATGTCCTGTTTCAGTCAATTATTATCATCCTGACTGTCTGTCCATTCTGCTAAACTATCAATGTCCTGCTTCAGTCAATTGCTATCATCCTGACTGTCTGTCCATTCTGCTAAACTATCCATGTCCTGTTTCAGTCAATTACTATCATCCTGACTGTCTGTCCATTCTGCTAAACTATCCATGTCCTGTTTCAGTCAATTACTATCATCCTGACTGTCTGTCCATTCTGCTAAACTATCCATGTCCTGTTTCAGTCAATTACTATCATCCTGACTGTCTGTCCATTCCGCTAAACTATCAATGTCCTGTTTCAGTCAATTACTATCATCCTGACTGTCTGTCCATTCTGCTAAACTATCCATGTCCAGTTTCAGTCAATTACTATCATCCTGATGTCTGTCCATTCTGCTAAACTATCCATGTCCTGCTTCAGTCAATTGCTATCATCCTGACTGTCTGTCCATTCTGCTAAACTATCCATGTCCTGTTTCAGTCAATTACTATCATCCTGACTGTCTGTCCATTCTGCTAAACTATCAATGTCCTGTTTCAGTCAATTACTATCATCCTGACTGTCTGTCCATTCTGCTAAACTATCAATGTCCTGTTTCAGTCAATTACTATCATCCTGACTGTCTATCCATTCTGCTAAACTATCCATGTCCTGTTTCAGACAATTACTATCATCCTGACTGTCTGTCCATTCTGCTAAACTATCAATGTCCTGTTTCAGTCAATTACTATCATCCTGACTGTCTGTCCATTCTGCTAAACTATCCATGTCCAGTTTCAGTCAATTACTATCATCCTGACTGTCTGTCCATTCTGCTAAACTATCCATGTCCAGTTTCAGTCAATTACTATCATCCTGACTGTCTGTCCATTCTGCTAAACTATCAATGTCCTGTTTCAGTCAATTACTATCATCCTGACTCTCTGTCCATTCTGCTAAACTATCCATGTCCAGTTTCAGTCAATTACTATCATCCTGACTGTCTGTCCATTCTGCTAAACTATCAATGTCCTGTTTCAGTCAATTACTATCATCCTGACTGTCTGTCCATTCTGTTAAACTATCAATGTCCTGTTTCAGTCAATTAATATCATCCTGACTGTCTGTCCATTCTGCTAAACTATCCATGTCCTGTTTCAGTCAATTACTATCATCCTGACTGTCTGTCCATTCTGTTAAACTATCAATGTCCTGTTTCAGTCAATTACTATCATCCCGACTGTCTGTCCATTCTGCTAAACTATCCATGTCCTGTTTCTGTCAATTACTATCATCCTGACTGTCTGTCCATTCTGCTAACCTATCCATGTCCTGCTTCAGTCAATTGCTATCATCCTGACTGTCTGTCCATTCTGCTAAACTATCCATGTCCTTTTTCAGTCAATTACTATCATCCTGACTGTCTGTCCATTCTGCTAAACTATCAGTGTCCTGTTTCAGTCAATTACTATCATCCTGACTGTCTGTCCATTCTGCTAAACTATCCATGTCCTGTTTCAGTCAATTACTATCATCCTGACTGTCTGTCCATTCTGCTAAACAATCAATGTCCTGTTTCAGTCAATTACTATCATCCTGACTGTCTGTCCATTCTGTTAAACTATCAATGTCCTGTTTCAGTCAATTACTATCATCCTGACTGTCTGTCCATTCTGTTAAACTATCAATGTCCTGTTTCAGTCAATTACTATCATCCTGACTGTCTGTCCATTCTGTTAAACTATCAATGTCCTGTTTCAGTCAATTACTATCATCCTGACTGTCTGTCCATTCTGCTAAACTATCAATCTCCTGTTTCAGTCAATTACTATCATCCTGACTGTCTGTCCATTCTGCTAAACTATCAATGTCCTGTTTCAGTCAATTACTATCATCCTGACTGTCTGTCCATTCTGTTAAACTATCAATGTCCTGTTTCAGTCAATTACTATCATCCTGACTGTCTGTCCATTCTGCTAAACTATCAATGTCCTGTTTCAGTCAATTACTATCATCCTGACTGTCTGTCCATTCTGTTAAACTATCAATGTCTTGTTTCAGTCAATTACTATCATCCTGACTGTCTGTCCATTCTGTTAAACTATCCATGTCCTGTTTCAGTCAATTACTATCATCCTGACTGTCTGTCCATTCTGCTAAACTATCAATGTCCTGTTTCAGTCAATTACTATCATCCTGACTGTCTGTCCATTCTGCTAAACTATCCACGTCCTGTTTCAGACAATTACTATCATCCTGATGTCTATCCATTCTGCTAAACTATCCATGTCCTGTTTCAGTCAATTACTATCATCGTGACTGTCTGTCCATTCTGCTCAACTATCCATGTCCTGTTTCAGACAATTACTATCATCCTGACTGTCTATCCATTCTGCTAAACTATCCATGTCCTGTTTCAGTCAATTACTATCATCCTGATGTCTATCCATTCTGCTAAACTATCAATGTCCTGTTTCAGTCAATTACTATCATCCTGACTGTCTGTCCATTCTGCTAAACTATCCACGTCCTGTTTCAGACAATTACTATCATCCTGATGTCTATCCATTCTGCTAAACTATCCATGTCCTGTTTCAGTCAATTACTATCATCCTGATGTCTATCCATTCTGCTAAACTATCAATGTCCTGTTTCTGTCAATTACTATCATCCTGACTGTCTGTCCATTCTGCTAAAGTATCCATGTCCTGTTTCAGTCAATTACTATCATCCTGACTGTCTGTCCATTCTGCTAAACTATCAATGTCCTGTTTCAGTCAATTACTATCATCCTGACTGTCTGTCCATTCTGCTAAACTATCCATGTCCAGTTTCAGTCAATTACTATCATCCTGATGTCTATCCATTCTGCTAAACTATCCATGTCCTGCTTCAGTCAATTGCTATCATCCTGACTGTCTGTCCATTCTGCTAAACTATCCATGTCCTGTTTCAGTCAATTACTATCATCCTGACTGTCTATCCATTCTGCTAAACTATCCATGTCCTGCTTCAGTCAATTGCTATCATCCTGACTGTCTGTCCATTCTGCTAAACTATCAATGTCCTGTTTCAGTCAATTACTATCATCCTGACTGTCTGTCCATTCTGCTAAACTATCAATGTCCTGTTTCAGTCAATTATTATCATCCTGACTGTCTGTCCATTCTGCTAAACTATCAATGTCCTGCTTCAGTCAATTGCTATCATCCTGACTGTCTGTCCATTCTGCTAAACTATCCATGTCCTGTTTCAGTCAATTACTATCATCCTGACTGTCTGTCCATTCTGCTAAACTATCCATGTCCTGTTTCAGTCAATTACTATCATCCTGACTGTCTGTCCATTCTGCTAAACTATCCATGTCCTGTTTCAGTCAATTACTATCATCCTGACTGTCTGTCCATTCCGCTAAACTATCAATGTCCTGTTTCAGTCAATTACTATCATCCTGACTCTCTGTCCATTCTGCTAAACTATCCATGTCCAGTTTCAGTCAATTACTATCATCCTGATGTCTGTCCATTCTGCTAAACTATCCATGTCCTGCTTCAGTCAATTGCTATCATCCTGACTGTCTGTCCATTCTGCTAAACTATCCATGTCCTGTTTCAGTCAATTACTATCATCCTGACTGTCTGTCCATTCTGCTAAACTATCCACGTCCTGTTTCAGTCAATTACTATCATCCTGATGTCTATCCATTCTGCTAAACTATCCATGTCCTGTTTCAGTCAATTACTATCATCGTGACTGTCTGTCCATTCTGCTCAACTATCCATGTCCTGTTTCAGACAATTACTATCATCCTGACTGTCTATCCATTCTGCTAAACTATCCATGTCCTGTTTCAGTCAATTACTATCATCCTGATGTCTATCCATTCTGCTAAACTATCAATGTCCTGTTTCAGTCAATTACTATCATCCTGACTGTCTGTCCATTCTGCTAAACTATCCACGTCCTGTTTCAGACAATTACTATCATCCTGATGTCTATCCATTCTGCTAAACTATCCATGTCCTGTTTCAGTCAATTACTATCATCCTGATGTCTATCCATTCTGCTAAACTATCAATGTCCTGTTTCTGTCAATTACTATCATCCTGACTGTCTGTCCATTCTGCTAAAGTATCCATGTCCTGTTTCAGTCAATTACTATCATCCTGACTGTCTGTCCATTCTGCTAAACTATCCATGTCCTGTTTCCGTCAATTACTATCATCCTGACTGTCTGTCCATTCTGCTAAACTATCAATGTCCTGTTTCAGTCAATTACTATCATCCTGACTGTCTGTCCATTCTGCTAAACTATCAATGTCCTGTTTCAGTCATTACTATCATCCTGACTGTCTGTCCATTCTGCTAAATTATCAATGTCCTGTTTCAGTCAATTACTATCATCCTGACTGTCTGTCCGTTCTGCTAAACTATCCATGTCCTGTTTCAGTCAATTACTATCATCCTGACTGTCTGTCCATTCTGCTAAACTATCAATGTCCTGTTTCAGTCAATTACTATCATCCTGACTGTCTGTCCATTCTGCTAAACTATCAATGTCCTGTTTCAGTCATTTACTATCATCCTGACTGTCTGTCCATTCTGCTAAAGTATCCATGTCCTGTTTCAGACAATTACTATCATCCAGACTGTCTGTCCATTCTGCTAACCTATCAATGTCCTGTTTCAGTCATTTTCTATCATCCTGACTGTCTGTCCATTCTGCTAAACTATCAATGTCCTGTTTCAGTCATTTACTATCATCCTGACTGTCTGTCCATTCTGCTAAAGTATCCATGTCCTGTTTCAGTCAATTACTATCATCCAGACTGTCTGTCCATTCTGCTAAACTATCAATGTCCTGTTTCAGTCAATTACTATCATCCAGACTGTCTGTCCATTCTGCTAAACTATCAATGTCCTGTTTCAGTCAATTACTATCATCCTGACTGTCTGTCCATTCTGCTAAAGTATCCATGTCCTGTTTCAGTCAATTACTATCATCCTGACTGTCTGTCCATTCTGCTAAACTATCAATGTCCTGTTTCAGTCAATTACTATCTTCCTGACTGTCTGTCCATTCTGCTAAACTATCCATGTCCTGTTTCTGTCAATTACTATCATCCTGACTGTCTGTCCATTCTGCTAAACTATCAATGTCCTGTTTCAGTCATTTACTATCATCCTGACTGTCTGTCCATTCTGCTAAACTATCAACGTCCTGTTTCAGTCAATTACTATCATCCTGATTGTCTGTCCATTCTGCTAAACTATCCATGTCCTGTTTCAGTCAATTACTATCATCCTGACTGTCTGTCCATTCTGATAAACTATCAATGTCCTGTTTCCGTCAATTACTATCATTCTGACTGTCTGTCCATTCTGCTAAAGTATCCATGTCCTGTTTCAGTCAATTGCTATCATCCTGACTGTCTGTCCATTCTGCTAAACTATCCATGTCCTGTTTCAGTCAATTACTATCATCCTGACTGTCTGTCCATTCTGTTAAACTATCAATGTCCTGTTTCAGTCAATTATTAATCATCCTGACTGTCTGTCCATTCTGCTAAACTATCCATGTCCTGTTTCAGTCAATTACTATCATCCTGACTGTCTGTCCATTCTGCTAAACTATCCATGTCCTGCTTCAGTCAATTGCTATCATCCTGACTGTCTGTCCATTCTGCTAAACTATCCATGTCCTGTTTCAGTCAATTACTATCATCCTGACTGTCTGTCCATTCTGCTAAACTATCAATGTCCTGTTTCAGTCAATTACTATCATCCTGACTGTCTGTCCATTCTGCTAAACTATCCATGTCCTGTTTCAGTCAATTACTATCATCCTGACTGTCTGTCCATTCTGCTAAACTATCAATGTCCTGTTTCAGTCAATTACTATCATCCTGACTGTCTGTCCATTCTGTTAAACTATCAATGCCCTGTTTCAGTCAATTACTATCATCCTGACTGTCTGTCCATTCTGTTAAACTATCAATGTCCTGTTTCAGTCAATTACTATCATCCTGACTGTCTGTCCATTCTGCTAAACTATCAATGTCCTGTTTCAGTCAATTACTATCATCCTGACTGTCTGTCCATTCTGCTAAACTATCAATGTCCTGTTTCAGTCAATTACTATCATCCTGACTGTCTGTCCATTCTGTTAAACTGTCAATGTCCTGTTTCAGTCAATTACTATCATCCTGATGTCTATCCATTCTGTTAAACTATCAATGTCCTATTTCAGTCAATTACTATCATCCTGACTGTCTGTCCATTCTGTTAAACTATCAATGTCCTGTTTCAGTCAATTACTATCATCCTGACTGTCTGTCCATTCTGTTAAACTATCCATGTCCTGTTTCAGTCAATTACTATCATCCTGACTGTCTGTCCATTCTGCTAAACTATCAATGTCCTGTTTCAGTCAATTACTATCATCCTGACTGTCTGTCCATTCTGCTAAACTATCCACGTCCTGTTTCAGACAATTACTATCATCCTGATGTCTATCCATTCTGCTAAACTATCCATGTCCAGTTTCAGTCAATTACTATCATCCTGACTGTCTGTCCATTCTGCTAAATTATCAATGTCCTGTTTCAGTCATTTACTATCATCCTGACTGTCTGTCCGTTCTGCTAAACTATCCATGCCCTGTTTCAGTCAATTACTATCATCCTGACTGTCTGTCCATTCTGCTAAACTATCAATGTCCTGTTTCAGTCAATTACTATCATCCTGACTGTCTGTCCATTCTGCTAAACTATCAATGTCCTGTTTCAGTCATTTACTGTCATCCTGACTGTCTGTCCATTCTGCTAAAGTATCCATGTCCTGTTTCAGTCAATTACTATCATCCAGACTGTCTGTCCATTCTGCTAAACTATCAATGTCCTGTTTCAGTCAATTACTATCATCCAGACTGTCTGTCCATTCTGCTAAACTATCAATGTCCTGTTTCAGTCAATTACTATCATCCTGACTGTCTGTCCATTCTGCTAAAGTATCCATGTCCTGTTTCAGTCAATTACTATCATCCTGACTGTCTGTCCATTCTGCTAAACTATCAATGTCCTGTTTCAGTCAATTACTATCTTCCTGACTGTCTGTCCATTCTGCTAAACTATCCATGTCCTGTTTCTGTCAATTACTATCATCCTGACTGTCTGTCCATTCTGCTAAACTATCAATGTCCTGTTTCAGTCATTTACTATCATCCTGACTGTCTGTCCATTCTGCTAAACTATCAATGTCCTGTTTCAGTCAATTACTATCATCCTGATTGTCTGTCCATTCTGCTAAACTATCCATGTCCTGTTTCAGTCAATTACTATCATCCTGACTGTCTGTCCATTCTGCTAAACTATCAATGTCCTGTTTCCATCAATTACTATCATTCTGACTGTCTGTCCATTCTGCTAAAGTATCCATGTCCTGTTTCAGTCAATTGCTATCATCCTGACAGTCTGTCCATTCTGCTAAACTATCCATGTCCTGTTTCAGTCAATTACTATCATCCTGACTGTCTGTCCATTCTGTTAAACTATCAATGTCCTGTTTCAGTCAATTACTATCATCCTGACTGTCTGTCCTTTCTGCTAAACTATCCATGTCCTGTTTCAGTCAATTACTATCATCCTGACTGTCTGTCCATTCTGCTAAACTATCAATGTCCTGTTTCAGTCAATTACTATCATCCTGACTGTCTGTCCATTCTGTTAAACTATCAATGCCCTGTTTCAGTCAATTACTATCATCCTGACTGTCTGTCCATTCTGTTAAACTATCAATGTCCTGTTTCAGTCAATTACTATCATCCTGACTGTCTGTCCATTCTGCTAAACTATCAATGTCCTGTTTCAGTCAATTACTATCATCCTGACTGTCTGTCCATTCTGCTAAACTATCAATGTCCTGTTTCAGTCAATTACTGTCATCCTGACTGTCTGTCCATTCTGTTAAACTATCAATGTCCTGTTTCAGTCAATTACTATCATCCTGATGTCTATCCATTCTGTTAAACTATCAATGTCCTATTTCAGTCAATTACTATCATCCTGACTGTCTGTCCATTCTGTTAAACTATCAATGTCCTGTTTCAGTCAATTACTATCATCCTGACTGTCTGTCCATTCTGTTAAACTATCCATGTCCTGTTTCAGTCAATTACTATCATCCTGACTGTCTGTCCATTCTGCTAAACTATCAATGTCCTGTTTCAGTCAATTACTATCATCCTGACTGTCTGTCCATTCCGCTAAACTATCCACGTCCTGTTTCAGACAATTACTATCATCCTGATGTCTATCCATTCTGCTAAACTATCCATGTCCAGTTTCAGTCAATTACTATCATCCTGCTGTCTGTCCATTCTGCTCAACTATCCATGTCCTGTTTCAGACAATTACTATCATTCTGACTGTCTATCCATTCTGCTAAACTATCCATGTCCTGTTTCAGTCAATTACTATCATCCTGATGTCTATCCATTCTGCTAAACTATCAATGTCCTGTTTCATTCAATTACTATCATCCTGACTGTCTGTCCATTCTGCTAAACTATCCACGTCCTGTTTCAGACAATTACTATCATCCTGATGTCGATCCATTCTGCTAAACTATCCATGTCCTGTTTCAGTCAATTACTATCATCCTGACTGTCTGTCCATTCTGCTAAACTATCAATGTCCTGTTTCAGTCAATTACTATCATCCTGACTGTCTGTCCATTCTGCTAAACTATCAATGTCCTGTTTCAGTCAATTACTATCATCCTGACTGTCTGTCCATTCTGCTAAACTATCAATGTCCTGTTTCTGTCAATTACTATCATCCTGACTGTCTGTCCATTCTGCTAAAGTATCCATGTCCTGTTTCAGTCAATTACTATCATCCTGACTGTCTGTCCATTCTGCTAAACTATCAATGTCCTGTTTCAGTCAATTACTATCATCCTGACTGTCTGTCCATTCAGCTAAACTATCAATGTCCTGTTTCAGTCAATTACTATCATCCTGACTGTCTGTCCGTTCTGCTAAACTATCAATGTCCTGTTTCAGTCAATTACTATCATCCTGACTGTCTGTCCATTCTGCTAAACTATCCATGTCCTGTTTCCGTCAATTACTATCATCCTGACTGTCTGTCCATTCTGCTAATCTATCAATGTCCTGTTTCAGTCAATTACTATCATCCTGACTGTCTGTCCATTCTGCTAAACTATCAATGTCCTGTTTCAGTCATTTACTATCATCCTGACTGTCTGTCCATTCTGCTAAAGTATCCATGTCCTGTTTCAGTCAATTACTATCATCCAGACTGTCTGTCCATTCTGCTAAACTATCAATGCCCTGTTTCAGTCAATTACTATCATCCTGACTGTCTGTCCATTCTGTTAAACTATCAATGTCCTGTTTCAGTCAATTACTATCATCCTGACTGTCTGTCCATTCTGCTAAACTATCAATGTCCTGTTTCAGTCAATTACTATCATCCTGACTGTCTGTCCATTCTGCTAAACTATCAATGTCCTGTTTCAGTCAATTACTATCATCCTGACTGTCTGTCCATTCTGTTAAACTATCAATGTCCTGTTTCAGTCAATTACTATCATCCTGATGTCTATCCATTCTGTTAAACTATCAATGTCCTATTTCAGTCAATTACTATCATCCTGACTGTCTGTCCATTCTGTTAAACTATCAATGTCCTGTTTCAGTCAATTACTATCATCCTGACTGTCTGTCCATTCTGTTAAACTATCCATGTCCTGTTTCAGTCAATTACTATCATCCTGACTGTCTGTCCATTCTGCTAAACTATCAATGTCCTGTTTCAGTCAATTACTATCATCCTGACTGTCTGTCCATTCTGCTAAACTATCCACGTCCTGTTTCAGACAATTACTATCATCCTGATGTCTATCCATTCTGCTAAACTATCCATGTCCAGTTTCAGTCAATTACTATCATCCTGCTGTCTGTCCATTCTGCTCAACTATCCATGTCCTGTTTCAGACAATTACTATCATTCTGACTGTCTATCCATTCTGCTAAACTATCCATGTCCTGTTTCAGTCAATTACTATCATCCTGATGTCTATCCATTCTGCTAAACTATCAATGTCCTGTTTCAGTCAATTACTATCATCCTGACTGTCTGTCCATTCTGCTAAACTATCCACGTCCTGTTTCAGACAATTACTATCATCCTGATGTCGATCCATTCTGCTAAACTATCCATGTCCTGTTTCAGTCAATTACTATCATCCTGACTGTCTGTCCATTCTGCTAAACTATCAATGTCCTGTTTCAGTCAATTACTATCATCCTGACTGTCTGTCCATTCTGCTAAACTATCAATGTCCTGTTTCAGTCAATTACTATCATCCTGACTGTCTGTCCATTCTGCTAAACTATCAATGTCCTGTTTCTGTCAATTACTATCATCCTGACTGTCTGTCCATTCTGCTAAAGTATCCATGTCCTGTTTCAGTCAATTACTATCATCCTGACTGTCTGTCCATTCTGCTAAACTATCAATGTCCTGTTTCAGTCAATTACTATCATCCTGACTGTCTGTCCATTCAGCTAAACTATCAATGTCCTGTTTCAGTCAATTACTATCATCCTGACTGTCTGTCCGTTCTGCTAAACTATCAATGTCCTGTTTCAGTCAATTACTATCATCCTGACTGTCTGTCCATTCTGCTAAACTATCCATGTCCTGTTTCCGTCAATTACTATCATCCTGACTGTCTGTCCATTCTGCTAATCTATCAATGTCCTGTTTCAGTCAATTACTATCATCCTGACTGTCTGTCCATTCTGCTAAACTATCAATGTCCTGTTTCAGTCATTTACTATCATCCTGACTGTCTGTCCATTCTGCTAAAGTATCCATGTCCTGTTTCAGTCAATTACTATCATCCAGACTGTCTGTCCATTCTGCTAAACTATCAATGTCCTGTTTCAGTCATTTTCTATCATCCTGACTGTCTGTCCATTCTGCTAAACTATCAATGTCCTGTTTCAGTCATTTACTATCATCCTGACTGTCTGTCCATTCTGCTAAAGTATCCATGTCCTGTTTCAGTCAATTACTATCATCCAGACTGTCTGTCCATTCTGCTAAACTATCAATGTCCTGTTTCAGTCAATTACTATCATCCAGACTGTCTGTCCATTCTGCTGAACTATCAATGTCCTGTTTCAGTCAATTACTATCATCCTGACTGTCTGTCCATTCTGCTAAAGTATCCATGTCCTGTTTCAGTCAATTACTATCATCCTGACTGTCTGTCCATTCTGCTAAACTATCAATGTCCTGTTTCAGTCAATTACTATCATCCAGACTGTCTGTCCATTCTGCTAAACTATCAATGTCCTGTTTCTGTCAATTACTATCATCCTGACTGTCTGTCCATTCTGCTAAACTATCAATGTCCTGTTTCAGTCATTTACTATCATCCTGACTGTCTGTCCATTCTGCTAAACTATCAATGTCCTGTTTCAGTCAATTACTATCATCCTGATCCTCTGTCCATTCTGCTAAACTATCAATGTCCTGTTTCAGTCAATTACTATCATCCTGACTGTCTGTCCATTCTGCTAAACTATCCATGTCCTGTTTCAGTCAATTACTATCATCCTGACTGTCTGTCCATTCTGCTAAACTATCAATGTCCTGTTTCCGTCAATTACTATCATTCTGACTGTCTGTCCATTCTGCTAAAGTATCCATGTCCTGTTTCAGTCAATTACTATCATCCTGACAGTCTGTCCATTCTGCTAAACTATCCATGTCCTGTTTCCGTCAATTACTATCATCCTGACTGTCTGTCCATTCAGCTAAACTATCAATGTCCTGTTTCAGTCAATTACTATCATCCAGACTGTCTGTCCATTCTGCTAAACTATCCATGTCCTGTTTCCGTCAATTACTATCATCCTGACTGTCTGTCCATTCTGCTAAACTATCAATGTCCTGTTTCAGTTAATTACTATCATCCTGACTGTCTGTCCATTCTGCTAAACTATCAATGTCCTGTTTCAGTCAATTACTATCATCCTGACTGTCTGTCCATTCTGCTAAACTATCCATGTCCTGTTTCAGTCAATTACTATCATCCTGACTGTCTGTCCATTCTGCTAAACTATCAATGTCCTGTTTCAGTCAATTACTATCATCCTGACTGTCTGTCCATTCTGCTAAACTATCAATGTCCTGTTTCAGTCAATTACTATCATCCTGACTGTCTGTCCATTCTGCTAAACTATCCATGTCCTGCTTCAGTCAATTGCTATTATCCTGACTGTCTGTCCATTCTGCTAAACTATCCATGTCCTGTTTCAGTCAATTACTATCATCCTGACTGTCTGTCCATTCTGCTAAACTATCAATGTCCTGTTTCAGTCAATTACTATCATCCTGACTGTCTGTCCATTCTGCTAAACTTTCCATGTCCTGCTTCAGTCAATTGCTATCATCCTGACTGTCTGTCCATTCTGCTAAACTATCCATGCCCTGTTTCAGTCAATTACTATCATCCTGACTGTCTGTCCATTCTGCTAAACTATCAATGTCCTGTTTCAGTCAATTACTATCATCCTGACTGTCTGTCCATTCTGCTAAACTATCCATGTCCTGTTTCAGTCAATTACTATCATCCTGACTGTCTGTCCATTCTGCTAAACTATCAATGTCCTGTTTCAGTCAATTACTATCATCCTGACTGTCTGTCCATTCTGCTAAACTATCCATGTCCTGTTTCAGTCCATTACTATCATCCTGACTGTCTGTCCATTCTGTTAAACTATCAATGTCCTGTTTCAGTCAATTACTATCATCCTGACTGTCTGTCCATTCTGTTAAACTATCAATGTCCTGTTTCAGTCAATTACTATCATCCTGACTGTCTGTCCATTCTGCTAAACTATCAATGTCCTGTTTCAGTCAATTACTATCATCCTGACTGTCTGTCCATTCTGCTAAACTATCAATGTCCTGTTTCAGTCAATTACTATCATCCTGACTGTCTGTCCATTCTGTTAAACTATCAATGTCCTGTTTCAGTCAATTACTATCATCCTGATGTCTATCCATTCTGTTAAACTATCAATGTCCTGTTTCAGTCAATTACTATCATCCTGACTGTCTGTCCATTCTGCTAAACTATCAATGTCCTGTTTCAGTCAATTACTATCATCCTGACTGTCTGTCCATTCTGCTAAACTATCCATGTCCTGTTTCAGTCAATTACTATCATCCTGACTGTCTGTCCATTCTGCTAAACTATCAATGTCCTGTTTCAGTCATTTACTATCATGCTGACTGTCTATCCATTCTGCTAAACTTTCAATGTCCTGTTTCAGTCAATTACTATCATCCTGACTGTCTGTCCATTCTGCTAAACTATCCACGTCCTGTTTCAGACAATTACTATCATCCTGATGTCTATCCATTCTGCTAAACCATCCATGTCCTGTTTCAGTCAATTACTATCATCCTGACTGTCTGTCCATTCTGCTAAACTATCCATGTCCTGTTTCAGACAATTACTATCATCCTGACTGTCTGTCCATTCTGCTAAACTATCAATGTCCTGTTTCAGTCAATTACTATCATCCTGACTGTCTGTCCATTCTGCTAAACTATCCACGTCCTGTTTCAGACAATTACTATCATCCTGATGTCTATCCATTCTGCTAAACTATCCATGTCCTGTTTCAGTCAATTACTATCATCCTGACTGTCTGTCCATTCTGCTAAACTATCCATGTCCTGTTTCAGTCAATTACTATCATCCTGACTGTCCATTCTGCTAAAGTATCCATGTCCTGTTTCAGTCAATTACTATCATCCAGACTGTCTGTCCATTCTGCTAAACTATCAATGTCCTGTTTCAGTCAATTACTATCATCCAGACTGTCTGTCCATTCTGCTAAACTATCAATGTCCTGTTTCAGTCAATTACTATCATCCTGACTGTCTGTCCATTCTGCTAAAGTATCCATGTCCTGTTTCAGTCAATTACTATCATCCTGACTGTCTGTCCATTCTGCTAAAGTATCCATGTCCTGTTTCAGTCAATTACTATCATCCTGACTGTCTGTCCATTCTGCTAAACTATCCATGTCCTGTTTCAGTCAATTACTATCATCCTGACTGTCTGTCCATTCTGCTAAACTGTCAATGTCCTGTTTCAGTCAATTACTATCATCCTGACTGTCTGTCCATTCTGCTAAACTTTCAATGTCCTCTTTCTGTCAATTACTATCATCCTGACTGTCTGTCCATTCTGCTAAACTATCAATGTCCTGTTTCAGTCATTTACTATCATCCTGACTGTCTGTCCATTCTGCTAAACTATCAATGTCCTGTTTCAGTCAATTACTATCATCCTGATCCTCTGTCCATTCTGCTAAACTATCAATGTCCTGTTTCAGTCAATTACTATCATCCTGACTGTCTGTCCATTCTGCTAAACTATCCATGTCCTGTTTCAGTCAATTACTATCATCCTGACTGTCTGTCCATTCTGCTAAACTATCAATGTCCTGTTTCCGTCAATTACTATCATTCTGACTGTCTGTCCATTCTGCTAAAGTATCCATGTCCTGTTTCAGTCAATTACTATCATCCTGACTGTCTGTCCATTCTGCTAAACTATCCATGTCCTGTTTCCGTCAATTACTATCATCCTGACTGTCTGTCCATTCTGCTAAACTATCAATGTCCTGTTTCAGTCAATTACTATCATCCAGACTGTCTGTCCATTCTGCTAAACTATCCATGTCCTGTTTCCGTCAATTACTATCATCCTGACTGTCTGTCCATTCTGCTAAACTATCAATGTCCTGTTTCAGTTAATTACTATCATCCTGACTGTCTGTCCATTCTGCTAAACTATCAATGTCCTGTTTCAGTCAATTACTATCATCCTGACTGTCTGTCCATTCTGCTAAACTATCCATGTCCTGTTTCAGTCAATTACTATTATCCTGACTGTCTGTCCATTCTGCTAAACTATCAATGTCCTGTTTCAGTCAATTACTATCATCCTGACTGTCTGTCCATTCTGCTAAACTATCAATGTCCTGTTTCAGTCAATTACTATCATCCTGACTGTCTGTCCATTCTGCTAAACTATCCATGTCCTGCTTCAGTCAATTGCTATCATCCTGACTGTCTGTCCATTCTGCTAAACTATCCATGTCCTGTTTCAGTCAATTACTATCATCCTGACTGTCTGTCCATTCTGCTAAACTATCAATGTCCTGTTTCAGTCAATTACTATCATCCTGACTGTCTGTCCATTCTTCTGAACTATCCATGTCCTGCTTCAGTCAATTGCTATCATCCTGACTGTCTGTCCATTCTGCTAAACTATCCATGTCCTGTTTCAGTCAATTACTATCATCCTGACTGTCTGTCCATTCTGCTAAACTATCCAAGTCCTGTTTCAGTCAATTACTATCATCCTGACTGTCTGTCCATTCTGCTAAACTATCAATGTCCTGTTTCAGTCAATTACTATCATCCTGACTGTCTGTCCATTCTGCTAAACTATCCATGTCCTGTTTCAGTCCATTACTATCATCCTGACTGTCTGTCCATTCTGCTAAACTATCAATGTCCTGTTTCAGTCAATTACTATCATCCTGACTGTCTGTCCATTCTGTTAAACTATCAATGTCCTGTTTCAGTCAATTACTATCATCCTGACTCTCTGTCCATTCTGCTAAACTATCAATGTCCTGTTTCAGTCAATTACTATCATCCTCACTCTCTGTCCATTCTGCTAAACTATCAATGTCCTGTTTCAGTCAATTACTATCATCCTGACTGTCTGTCCATTCTGTTAAACTATCAATGTCCTGTTTCAGTCAATTACTATCATCCTGATGTCTATCCATTCTGCTAAACTATCAATGTCCTGTTTCCGTCAATTACTATCATCCTGACTGTCTGTCCATTCTGCTAAACTATCAATGTCCTGTTTCAGTCAATTACTATCATCCTGACTGTCTGTCCATTCTGCTAAACTATCCATGTCCTGTTTCAGTCCATTACTATCATCCTGACTGTCTGTCCATTCTGTTAAACTATCAATGTCCTGTTTCAGTCAATTACTATCATCCTGACTGTCTGTCCATTCTGTTAAACTATCAATGTCCTGTTTCAGTCAATTACTATCATCCTGACTCTCTGTCCATTCTGCTAAACTATCAATGTCCTGTTTCAGTCAATTACTATCATCCTGACTGTCTGTCCATTCTGCTAAACTATCAATGTCCTGTTTCAGTCTATTACTATCATCCTGACTGTCTGTCCATTCTGTTAAACTATCAATGTCCTGTTTCAGTCAATTACTATCATCCTGATGTCTATCCATTCTGCTAAACTATCAATGTCCTGTTTCAGTCAATTACTATCATCCTGACTGTCTATCCATTCTGCTAAACTATCAATGTCCTGTTTCAGTCAATTACTATCATCCTGACTGTCTGTCCATTCTGCTAAACTATCCACGTCCTGTTTCAGACAATTACTATCATCCTGATGTCTATCCATTCTGCTAAACTATCCATGTCCTGTTTCAGTCAATTACTATCATCCTGACTGTCTGTCCATTCTGCTAAACTATCCATGTCCTGTTTCAGACAATTACTACCATCCTGACTGTCTGTCCATTCTGCTAAACTATCAATGTCCTGTTTCAGTCAATTACTATCATCCTGACTGTCTGTCCATTCTGCTAAACTATCCACGTCCTGTTTCAGACAATTACTATCATCCTGATGTCTATCCATTCTGCTAAACTATCCATGTCCTGTTTCAGTCAATTACTATCATCCTGACTGTCTGTCCATTCTGCTAAACTATCCATGCCCTGTTTCAGTCAATTACTATCATCCTGACTGTCTGTCCATTCTGCTAAACTATCCATGTCCTGTTTCAGACAATTACTATCATCCTGACTGTCTGTCCATTCTGCTAAACTATCAATGTCCTGTTTCAGTCAATTACTATCATCCTGATTGTCTGTCCATTCTGCTAAACTATCCACGTCCTGTTTCAGACAATTACTATCATCCTGATGTCTATCCATTCTGCTAAACTATCCATGTCCTGTTTCAGTCAATTACTATCATCCTGATGTCTATCCATTCTGCTAAACTATCAATGTCCTGTTTCTGTCAGTTACTATCATCCTGACTGTCTGTCCATTCTGCTAAAGTATCCATGTCCTGTTTCAGTCAATTACTATCATCCTGACTGTCTGTCCATTCTGCTAAACTATCCATGTCCTGTTTCAGTCAATTACTATCATCCTGACTGTCTGTCCATTCTGCTAAACTATCAATGTCCTGTTTCAGTCAATTACTATCATCCTGACTGTCTGTCCATTCTGCTAAACTATCAATGTCCTGTTTCAGTCAATTACTATCATCCAGACTGTCTGTCCATTCTGCTAAACTATCAATGTCCTGTTTCAGTCATTTACTATCATCCTGACTGTCTGTCCATTCTGCTAAACTATCAATGTCCTGTTTCAGTCAATTACTATCATCCTGATTGTCTGTCCATTCTGCTAAACTATCCATGTCCTGTTTCAGTCAATTACTATCATCCTGACTGTCTGTCCATTCTGCTAAAGTATCCATGTCCTGTTTCAGTCAATTACTATCATCCTGACTGTCTGTCCATTCTGCTAAACTATCCATGTCCTGTTTCAGTCAATTACTATCATCCTGACTGTCTGTCCATTCTGCTAAACTATCAATGTAATGTTTCAGTCAATTACTATCATCCAGACTGTCTGTCCATTCTGCTAAACTATCCATGTCCTGTTTCAGTCAATTACTATCATCCTGACTGTCTGTCCATTGTGCTAAACTATCAATGTCCTGTTTCAGTTAATTACTATCATCCTGACTGTCTGTCCATTCTGCTAAACTATCAATGTCCTGTTTCAGTCAATTACTATCATCCTGAATGTCTGTCCATTCTGCTAAACTATCAATGTCCTGTTTCAGTCAATTACTATCATCCAGACTGTCTGTCCATTCTGCTAAACTATCAATGTCCTGTTTCAGTCAATTACTATCATCCTGACTGTCTGTCCATTCTGCTAAACTATCAATGTCCTGTTTCAGTTAATTACTATCATCCTGACTGTCTGTCCATTCTGATAAACTATCAATGTCCTGTTACAGTTAATTACTATCATCCTGACTGTCTATCCATTCTGCTAAACTATCAATGTCCTGTTTCAGTCAATTACTATCATCCTGACTGTCTGTCCATTCTGCTAAACTATCAATGTCCTGTTTCAGTCAATTACTATCATCCTGACTGTCTGTCCATTCTGCTAAACTATCAATGTCCTGTTTCAGTCAATTACTATCATCCTGACTGTCTGTCCATTCTGCTAAACTATCAATGTCCTGTTTCAGTTAATTACTATCATCCTGACTGTCTGTCCATTCTGCTAAACTATCAATGTCCTGTTTCAGTCAATTACTATCATCCTGACTCTCTGTCCATTCTGCTAAACTATCAATGTCCAGTTTCAGTCAATTACTGTCATCCTGACCGTCTGTCCATTCTGCTAAACTATCCATGTCCTGTTTCAGTTATTTACTATCATCCTGACTGTCAGTCCATTCTGCTAAACTATCCATGTCCTGTTTCAGTCAATTACTATCATCCCGACTGTCTGTCCATTCTGCTAAACTATCCATGTCCTGTTTCAGTCAATTACTATCATCCTGACTGTATGTCCATTCTGCTAAACTATCTATGTCCTGTTTCAGTCAATTACTATCATCCTGACTGTCTGTCCATTCTGCTAAACTATCAATGTCCTGTTTCAGTCAATTACTATCATCCTGACTGTCTGTCCATTCTGCTAAACTATCAATGTCCTGTTTCAGTCAATTACTATCATCCTGACTGTCTGTCCATTCTGCTAAACTATCAATGTCCTGTTTCAGTCAATTACTATCATCCTGACTGTCTGTCCATTCTGCTAAACTATCCATGTCCTGTTTCAGTCAATTACTATCATCCTGACTGTCTGTCCATTCTGCTAAAGTATCCATGTCCTGTTTCAGTCAATTACTATCATCCTGACTGTCTGTCCATTCTGCTAAACTATCCATGTCCTGTTTCAGTCAATTACTATCATCCTGACTGTCTGTCCATTCTGCTAAAGTATCCATGTCCTGTTTCAGTCAATTACTATCATCCTGACTGTCTGTCCATTCTGCTAAACTATCCATGTCCTGTTTCAGTCAATTACTATCATCCTGACTGTCTGTCCATTCTGCTAACCTATCAATGTCCTGTTTCAGTCAATTACTATCATCCTGACTGTCTGTCCATTCTGCTAAACTATCCATGTCCTGTTTCAGTCAATTACTATCATCCTGACTGTCTGTCCATTCTGCTAAACTATCCATGTCCTGTTTCAGTCAATTACTATCATCCTGATGTCTATCCATTCTGCTAAACTATCAATGTCCTGTTTCAGTCAATTACTATCATCCTGATGTCTATCCATTCTGCTAAACTATCCATGTCCTGTTTCAGTCAATTACTATCATCCTGATGTCTATCCATTCTGCTAAACTATCCATGTCCAGTTTCAGTCAATTACTATCATCCTGATGTCTATCCATTCTGCTAAACTATCAATGTCCTGTTTCAGTCAATTACTATCATCCTGATGTCTATCCATTCTGCTAAACTATCCATGTCCTGTTTCAGTCAATTACTATCATCCTGACTGTCTGTCCATTCTGCTAAACTATCAATGTCCTGTTTCAGTCAATTACTATCATCCTGACTGTCTGTCCATTCTGCTAAACTATCAATGTCCTGTTTCAGTCAATTACTATCATCCTGACTGTCTGTCCATTCTGCTAAACTATCAATGTCCTGTTTCAGTCAATTACTATCATCCAGACTGTCTGTCCATTCTGCTAAACTATCAATGTCCTGTTTCAGTCATTTACTATCATCCTGACTGTCTGTCCATTCTGCTAAACTATCAATGTCCTGTTTCAGTCAATTACTATCATCCTGATTGTCTGTCCATTCTGCTAAACTATCCATGTCCTGTTTCAGTCAATTACTATCATCCTGACTGTCTGTCCATTCTGCTAAAGTATCAATGTCCTGTTTCAGTTAATTACTATCATCCTGACTGTCTGTCCATTCTGCGAAACTATCCATGTCCTGTTTCAGTCAATTACTATCATCCAGACTGTCTGTCCATTATGCTAAACTATCCATGTCCTGTTTCAGTCAATTACTATCATCCTGACTGTCTATCCATTCTGCTAAACTATCAATGTCCTGTTTCCGTCAATTACTATCATCCTGACTGTCTGTCCATTCTGCTAAAGTATCCATGTCCTGTTTCAGTCAATTACTATCATCCTGACTGTCTGTCCATTCTGCTAAACTATCCATGTCCTGTTTCCGTCAATTACTATCATCCTGACTGTCTGTCCATTCTGCTAAACTATCAATGTAATGTTTCAGTCAATTACTATCATCCAGACTGTCTGTCCATTCTGCTAAACTATCCATGTCCTGTTTCAGTCAATTACTATCATCCTGACTGTCTGTCCATTCTGCTAAACTATCAATGTCCTGTTGCAGTTAATTACTATCATCCTGACTGTCTGTCCATTCTGCTAAACTATCAATGTCCTGTTTCAGTCAATTACTATCATCCTGAATGTCTGTCCATTCTGCTAAACTATCAATGTCCTGTTTCAGTCAATTACTATCATCCAGACTGTCTGTCCATTCTGCTAAACTATCAATGTCCTGTTTCAGTCAATTACTATCATCCTGACTGTCTGTCCATTCTGCTAAACTATCAATGTCCTGTTTCAGTTAATTACTATCATCCTGACTGTCTGTCCATTCTGATAAACTATCAATGTCCTGTTTCAGTTAATTACTATCATCCTGACTGTCTATCCATTCTGCTAAACTATCAATGTCCTGTTTCAGTCAATTACTATCATCCTGACTGTCTGTCCATTCTGCTAAACTATCAATGTCCTGTTTCAGTCAATTACTATCATCCTGACTCTCTGTCCATTCTGCTAAACTATCAATGTCCTGTTTCAGTCAATTACTGTCATCCTGACCGTCTGTCCATTCTGCTAAACTATCCATGTCCTGTTTCAGTTATTTACTATCATCCTGACTGTCAGTCCATTCTGCTAAACTATCCATGTCCTGTTTCAGTCAATTACTATCATCCCGACTGTCTGTCCATTCTGCTAAACTATCCATGTCCTGTTTCAGTCAATTACTATCATCCTGACTGTATGTCCATTCTGCTAAACTATCTATGTCCTGTTTCAGTCAATTACTATCATCCTGACTGTCTGTCCATTCTGCTAAACTATCAATGTCCTGTTTCAGTCAATTACTATCATCCTGACTGTCTGTCCATTCTGCTAAACTATCAATGTCCTGTTTCAGTCAATTACTATCATCCTGACTGTCTGTCCATTCTGCTAAACTATCAATGTCCTGTTTCAGTCAATTACTATCATCCTGACTGTCTGTCCATTCTGCTAAACTATCCATGTCCTGTTTCAGTCAATTACTATCATCCTGACTGTCTGTCCATTCTGCTAAAGTATCCATGTCCTGTTTCAGTCAATTACTATCATCCTGACTGTCTGTCCATTCTGCTAAACTATCCATGTCCTGTTTCAGTCAATTACTATCATCCTGACTGTCTGTCCATTCTGCTAAAGTATCCATGTCCTGTTTCAGTCAATTACTATCATCCTGACTGTCTGTCCATTCTGCTAAACTATCCATGTCCTGTTTCAGTCAATTACTATCATCCTGACTGTCTGTCCATTCTGCTAACCTATCAATGTCCTGTTTCAGTCAATTACTATCATCCTGACTGTCTGTCCATTCTGCTAAACTATCCATGTCCAGTTTCAGTCAATTACTATCATCCTGAAAGTCTGTCCATTCTGCTAAACTATCCATGTCCTGTTTCAGTCAATTACTATCATCCTGATGTCTATCCATTCTGCTAAACTATCAATGTCCTGTTTCAGTCAATTACTATCATCCTGATGTCTATCCATTCTGATAAACTATCCATGTCCTGTTTCAGTCAATTACTATCATCCTGATGTCTATCCATTCTGCTAAACTATCCATGTCCAGTTTCAGTCAATTACTATCATCCTGATGTCTATCCATTCTGCTAAACTATCAATGTCCTGTTTCAGTCAATTACTATCATCCTGATGTCTATCCATTCTGCTAAACTATCCATGTCCTGTTTCAGTCAATTACTATCATCCTGACTGTCTGTCCATTCTGCTAAACTATCAATGTCCTGTTTCAGTCAATTACTATCATCCTGACTGTCTGTCCATTCTGCTAAACTATCAATGTCCTGTTTCAGTCAATTACTATCATCCTGACTGTCTGTCCATTCTGCTAAACTATCCATGTCCTGTTTCAGTCAATTACTATCATCCTGACTGTCTGTCCATTCTGCTAAACTATCAATGTCCTATTTCAGTCAATTACCATCATCCTGACTGTCTGTCCATTCTGCTAAACTATCAATGTCCTATTTCAGTCAATTACTATCATCCTGACTGTCTGTCCATTCTGCTAAACTATCAATGTCCTGTTTCAGTCAATTACTATCATCCTGACTGTCTGTCCATTCTGCTAAACTATCCATGTCCTGTTTCAGTCAATTACTATCATCCTGACTGTCTGTCCATTCTGCTAAACTATCAATGTCCTGTTTCAGTCAATTACTATCATCCTGACTGTCTGTCCATTCTGCTAAACTATCCATGTCCTGTTTCAGTCAATTACTATCATCCTGACTGTCTGTCCATTCTGCTAAACTATCCATGTCCTGTTTCAGTCAATTACTATCATCCTGACTGTCTGTCCATTCTGCTAAACTATCAATGTCCTGTTTCCGTCAATTACTATCATTCTGACTGTCTGTCCATTCTGCTAAAGTATCCATGTCCTGTTTCAGTCAATTACTATCATCCTGACTGTCTGTCCATTCTGCTAAACTATCCATATCCTGTTTCCGTCAATTACTATCATCCTGACTGTCTGTCCATTCTGCTAAACTATCAATGTCCTGTTTCAGTCAATTACTATAATCCAGACTGTCTGTCCATTCTGCTAAACTATCCATGTCCTGTTTCCGTCAATTACTATCATCCTGACTGTCTGTCCATTCTGCTAAACTATCAATGTCCTGTTTCAGTTAATTACTATCATCCTGACTGTCTGTCCATTCTGCTAAACTATCAATGTCCTGTTTCAGTCAATTACTATCATCCTGACTGTCTGTCCATTCTGCTAAACTATCCATGTCCTGTTTCAGTCAATTACTATTATCCTGACTGTCTGTCCATTCTGCTAAACTATCAATGTCCTGTTTCAGTCAATTACTATCATCCTGACTGTCTGTCCATTCTGCTAAACTATCAATGTCCTGTTTCAGTCAATTACTATCATCCTGACTGTCTGTCCATTCTGCTAAACTATCCATGTCCTGCTTCAGTCAATTGCTATCATCCTGACTGTCTGTCCATTCTGCTAAACTATCCATGTCCTGTTTCAGTCAATTACTATCATCCTGACTGTCTGTCCATTCTGCTAAACTATCAATGTCCTGTTTCAGTCAATTACTATCATCCTGACTGTCTGTCCATTCTTCTGAACTATCCATGTCCTGCTTCAGTCAATTGCTATCATCCTGACTGTCTGTCCATTCTGCTAAACTATCCATGTCCTGTTTCAGTCAATTACTATCATCCTGACTGTCTGTCCATTCTGCTAAACTATCCAAGTCCTGTTTCAGTCAATTACTATCATCCTGACTGTCTGTCCATTCTGCTAAACTATCAATGTCCTGTTTCAGTCAATTACTATCATCCTGACTGTCTGTCCATTCTGCTAAACTATCCATGTCCTGTTTCAGTCCATTACTATCATCCTGACTGTCTGTCCATTCTGCTAAACTATCAATGTCCTGTTTCAGTCAATTACTATCATCCTGACTGTCTGTCCATTCTGTTAAACTATCAATGTCCTGTTTCAGTCAATTACTATCATCCTGACTCTCTGTCCATTCTGCTAAACTATCAATGTCCTGTTTCAGTCAATTACTATCATCCTCACTCTCTGTCCATTCTGCTAAACTATCAATGTCCTGTTTCAGTCAATTACTATCATCCTGACTGTCTGTCCATTCTGTTAAACTATCAATGTCCTGTTTCAGTCAATTACTATCATCCTGATGTCTATCCATTCTGCTAAACTATCAATGTCCTGTTTCCGTCAATTACTATCATCCTGACTGTCTGTCCATTCTGCTAAACTATCAATGTCCTGTTTCAGTCAATTACTATCATCCTGACTGTCTGTCCATTCTGCTAAACTATCCATGTCCTGTTTCAGTCCATTACTATCATCCTGACTGTCTGTCCATTCTGTTAAACTATCAATGTCCTGTTTCAGTCAATTACTATCATCCTGACTGTCTGTCCATTCTGTTAAACTATCAATGTCCTGTTTCAGTCAATTACTATCATCCTGACTCTCTGTCCATTCTGCTAAACTATCAATGTCCTGTTTCAGTCAATTACTATCATCCTGACTGTCTGTCCATTCTGCTAAACTATCAATGTCCTGTTTCAGTCTATTACTATCATCCTGACTGTCTGTCCATTCTGTTAAACTATCAATGTCCTGTTTCAGTCAATTACTATCATCCTGATGTCTATCCATTCTGCTAAACTATCAATGTCCTGTTTCAGTCAATTACTATCATCCTGACTGTCTATCCATTCTGCTAAACTATCAATGTCCTGTTTCAGTCAATTACTATCATCCTGACTGTCTGTCCATTCTGCTAAACTATCCACGTCCTGTTTCAGACAATTACTATCATCCTGATGTCTATCCATTCTGCTAAACTATCCATGTCCTGTTTCAGTCAATTACTATCATCCTGACTGTCTGTCCATTCTGCTAAACTATCCATGTCCTGTTTCAGACAATTACTACCATCCTGACTGTCTGTCCATTCTGCTAAACTATCAATGTCCTGTTTCAGTCAATTACTATCATCCTGACTGTCTGTCCATTCTGCTAAACTATCCACGTCCTGTTTCAGACAATTACTATCATCCTGATGTCTATCCATTCTGCTAAACTATCCATGTCCTGTTTCAGTCAATTACTATCATCCTGACTGTCTGTCCATTCTGCTAAACTATCCATGCCCTGTTTCAGTCAATTACTATCATCCTGACTGTCTGTCCATTCTGCTAAACTATCCATGTCCTGTTTCAGACAATTACTATCATCCTGACTGTCTGTCCATTCTGCTAAACTATCAATGTCCTGTTTCAGTCAATTACTATCATCCTGATTGTCTGTCCATTCTGCTAAACTATCCACGTCCTGTTTCAGACAATTACTATCATCCTGATGTCTATCCATTCTGCTAAACTATCCATGTCCTGTTTCAGTCAATTACTATCATCCTGATGTCTATCCATTCTGCTAAACTATCAATGTCCTGTTTCTGTCAATTACTATCATCCTGACTGTCTGTCCATTCTGCTAAAGTATCCATGTCCTGTTTCAGTCAATTACTATCATCCTGACTGTCTGTCCATTCTGCTAAACTATCCATGTCCTGTTTCAGTCAATTACTATCATCCTGACTGTCTGTCCATTCTGCTAAACTATCAATGTCCTGTTTCAGTCAATTACTATCATCCTGACTGTCTGTCCATTCTGCTAAACTATCAATGTCCTGTTTCAGTCAATTACTATCATCCAGACTGTCTGTCCATTCTGCTAAACTATCAATGTCCTGTTTCAGTCATTTACTATCATCCTGACTGTCTGTCCATTCTGCTAAACTATCAATGTCCTGTTTCAGTCAATTACTATCATCCTGATTGTCTGTCCATTCTGCTAAACTATCCATGTCCTGTTTCAGTCAATTACTATCATCCTGACTGTCTGTCCATTCTGCTAAAGTATCCATGTCCTGTTTCAGTCAATTACTATCATCCTGACTGTCTGTCCATTCTGCTAAACTATCCATGTCCTGTTTCAGTCAATTACTATCATCCTGACTGTCTGTCCATTCTGCTAAACTATCAATGTAATGTTTCAGTCAATTACTATCATCCAGACTGTCTGTCCATTCTGCTAAACTATCCATGTCCTGTTTCAGTCAATTACTATCATCCTGACTGTCTGTCCATTGTGCTAAACTATCAATGTCCTGTTTCAGTTAATTACTATCATCCTGACTGTCTGTCCATTCTGCTAAACTATCAATGTCCTGTTTCAGTCAATTACTATCATCCTGAATGTCTGTCCATTCTGCTAAACTATCAATGTCCTGTTTCAGTCAATTACTATCATCCAGACTGTCTGTCCATTCTGCTAAACTATCAATGTCCTGTTTCAGTCAATTACTATCATCCTGACTGTCTGTCCATTCTGCTAAACTATCAATGTCCTGTTTCAGTTAATTACTATCATCCTGACTGTCTGTCCATTCTGATAAACTATCAATGTCCTGTTTCAGTTAATTACTATCATCCTGACTGTCTATCCATTCTGCTAAACTATCAATGTCCTGTTTCAGTCAATTACTATCATCCTGACTGTCTGTCCATTCTGCTAAACTATCAATGTCCTGTTTCAGTCAATTACTATCATCCTGACTGTCTGTCCATTCTGCTAAACTATCAATGTCCTGTTTCAGTCAATTACTATCATCCTGACTGTCTGTCCATTCTGCTAAACTATCAATGTCCTGTTTCAGTTAATTACTATCATCCTGACTGTCTGTCCATTCTGCTAAACTATCAATGTCCTGTTTCAGTCAATTACTATCATCCTGACTCTCTGTCCATTCTGCTAAACTATCAAAGTCCAGTTTCAGTCAATTACTGTCATCCTGACCGTCTGTCCATTCTGCTAAACTATCCATGTCCTGTTTCAGTTATTTACTATCATCCTGACTGTCAGTCCATTCTGCTAAACTATCCATGTCCTGTTTCAGTCAATTACTATCATCCCGACTGTCTGTCCATTCTGCTAAACTATCCATGTCCTGTTTCAGTCAATTACTATCATCCTGACTGTATGTCCATTCTGCTAAACTATCTATGTCCTGTTTCAGTCAATTACTATCATCCTGACTGTCTGTCCATTCTGCTAAACTATCAATGTCCTCTTTCAGTCAATTACTATCATCCTGACTGTCTGTCCATTCTGCTAAACTATCAATGTCCTGTTTCAGTCAATTACTATCATCCTGACTGTCTGTCCATTCTGCTAAACTATCAATGTCCTGTTTCAGTCAATTACTATCATCCTGACTGTCTGTCCATTCTGCTAAACTATCCATGTCCTGTTTCAGTCAATTACTATCATCCTGACTGTCTGTCCATTCTGCTAAAGTATCCATGTCCTGTTTCAGTCAATTACTATCATCCTGACTGTCTGTCCATTCTGCTAAACTATCCATGTCCTGTTTCAGTCAATTACTATCATCCTGACTGTCTGTCCATTCTGCTAAAGTATCCATGTCCTGTTTCAGTCAATTACTATCATCCTGACTGTCTGTCCATTCTGCTAAACTATCCATGTCCTGTTTCAGTCAATTACTATCATCCTGACTGTCTGTCCATTCTGCTAACCTATCAATGTCCTGTTTCAGTCAATTACTATCATCCTGACTGTCTGTCCATTCTGCTAAACTATCCATGTCCTGTTTCAGTCAATTACTATCATCCTGACTGTCTGTCCATTCTGCTAAACTATCCATGTCCTGTTTCAGTCAATTACTATCATCCTGATGTCTATCCATTCTGCTAAACTATCAATGTCCTGTTTCAGTCAATTACTATCATCCTGATGTCTATCCATTCTGCTAAACTATCCATGTCCTGTTTCAGTCAATTACTATCATCCTGATGTCTATCCATTCTGCTAAACTATCCATGTCCAGTTTCAGTCAATTACTATCATCCTGATGTCTATCCATTCTGCTAAACTATCAATGTCCTGTTTCAGTCAATTACTATCATCCTGATGTCTATCCATTCTGCTAAACTATCCATGTCCTGTTTCAGTCAATTACTATCATCCTGACTGTCTGTCCATTCTGCTAAACTATCAATGTCCTGTTTCAGTCAATTACTATCATCCTGACTGTCTGTCCATTCTGCTAAACTATCAATGTCCTGTTTCAGTCAATTACTATCATCCTGACTGTCTGTCCATTCTGCTAAACTATCAATGTCCTGTTTCAGTCAATTACTATCATCCAGACTGTCTGTCCATTCTGCTAAACTATCAATGTCCTGTTTCAGTCATTTACTATCATCCTGACTGTCTGTCCATACTGCTAAACTATCAATGTCCTGTTTCAGTCAATTACTATCATCCTGATTGTCTGTCCATTCTGCTAAACTATCCATGTCCTGTTTCAGTCAATTACTATCATCCTGACTGTCTGTCCATTCTGCTAAAGTATCAATGTCCTGTTTCAGTTAATTACTATCATCCTGACTGTCTGTCCATTCTGCGAAACTATCCATGTCCTGTTTCAGTCAATTACTATCATCCAGACTGTCTGTCCATTATGCTAAACTATCCATGTCCTGTTTCAGTCAATTACTATCATCCTGACTGTCTATCCCTTTTGCTAAACTATCAATGTCCTGTTTCCGTCAATTACTATCATCCTGACTGTCTGTCCATTCTGCTAAAGTATCCATGTCCTGTTTCAGTCAATTACTATCATCCTGACTGTCTGTCCATTCTGCTAAACTATCCATGTCCTGTTTCCGTCAATTACTATCATCCTGACTGTCTGTCCATTCTGCTAAACTATCAATGTAATGTTTCAGTCAATTACTATCATCCAGACTGTCTGTCCATTCTGCTAAACTATCCATGTCCTGTTTCAGTCAATTACTATCATCCTGACTGTCTGTCCATTCTGCTAAACTATCAATGTCCTGTTGCAGTTAATTACTATCATCCTGACTGTCTGTCCATTCTGCTAAACTATCAATGTCCTGTTTCAGTCAATTACTATCATCCTGAATGTCTGTCCATTCTGCTAAACTATCAATGTCCTGTTTCAGTCAATTACTATCATCCAGACTGTCTGTCCATTCTGCTAAACTATCAATGTCCTGTTTCAGTCAATTACTATCATCCTGACTGTCTGTCCATTCTGCTAAACTATCAATGTCCTGTTTCAGTTAATTACTATCATCCTGACTGTCTGTCCATTCTGATAAACTATCAATGTCCTGTTTCAGTTAATTGCTATCATCCTGACTGTCTATCCATTCTGCTAAACTATCAATGTCCTGTTTCAGTCAATTACTATCATCCTGACTGTCTGTCCATTCTGCTAAACTATCAATGTCCTGTTTCAGTCAATTACTATCATCCTGACTCTCTGTCCATTCTGCTAAACTATCAATGTCCTGTTTCAGTCAATTACTGTCATCCTGACCGTCTGTCCATTCTGCTAAACTATCCATGTCCTGTTTCAGTTATTTACTATCATCCTGACTGTCAGTCCATTCTGCTAAACTATCCATGTCCTGTTTCAGTCAATTACTATCATCCCGACTGTCTGTCCATTCTGCTAAACTATCCATGTCCTGTTTCAGTCAATTACTATCATCCTGACTGTATGTCCATTCTGCTAAACTATCTATGTCCTGTTTCAGTCAATTACTATCATCCTGACTGTCTGTCCATTCTGCTAAACTATCAATGTCCTGTTTCAGTCAATTACTATCATCCTGACTGTCTGTCCATTCTGCTAAACTATCAATGTCCTGTTTCAGTCAATTACTATCATCCTGACTGTCTGTCCATTCTGCTAAACTATCAATGTCCTGTTTCAGTCAATTACTATCATCCTGACTGTCTGTCCATTCTGCTAAACTATCCATGTCCTGTTTCAGTCAATTACTATCATCCTGACTGTCTGTCCATTCTGCTAAAGTATCCATGTCCTGTTTCAGTCAATTACTATCATCCTGACTGTCTGTCCATTCTGCTAAACTATCCATGTCCTGTTTCAGTCAATTACTATCATCCTGACTGTCTGTCCATTCTGCTAAAGTATCCATGTCCTGTTTCAGTCAATTACTATCATCCTGACTGTCTGTCCATTCTGCTAAACTATCCATGTCCTGTTTCAGTCAATTACTATCATCCTGACTGTCTGTCCATTCTGCTAACCTATCAATGTCCTGTTTCAGTCAATTACTATCATCCTGACTGTCTGTCCATTCTGCTAAACTATCCATGTCCAGTTTCAGTCAATTACTATCATCCTGACTGTCTGTCCATTCTGCTAAACTATCCATGTCCTGTTTCAGTCAATTACTATCATCCTGATGTCTATCCATTCTGCTAAACTATCAATGTCCTGTTTCAGTCAATTACTATCATCCTGATGTCTATCCATTCTGATAAACTATCCATGTCCTGTTTCAGTCAATTACTATCATCCTGATGTCTATCCATTCTGCTAAACTATCCATGTCCAGTTTCAGTCAATTACTATCATCCTGATGTCTATCCATTCTGCTAAACTATCAATGTCCTGTTTCAGTCAATTACTATCATCCTGATGTCTATCCATTCTGCTAAACTATCCATGTCCTGTTTCAGTCAATTACTATCATCCTGACTGTCTGTCCATTCTGCTAAACTATCAATGTCCTGTTTCAGTCAATTACTATCATCCTGACTGTCTGTCCATTCTGCTAAACTATCAATGTCCTGTTTCAGTCAATTACTATCATCCTGACTGTCTGTCCATTCTGCTAAACTATCCATGTCCTGTTTCAGTCAATTACTATCATCCTGACTGTCTGTCCATTCTGCTAAACTATCAATGTCCTATTTCAGTCAATTACCATCATCCTGACTGTCTGTCCATTCTGCTAAACTATCAATGTCCTATTTCAGTCAATTACTATCATCCTGACTGTCTGTCCATTCTGCTAAACTATCAATGTCCTGTTTCAGTCAATTACTATCATCCTGACTGTCTGTCCATTCTGCTAAACTATCCATGTCCTGTTTCAGTCAATTACTATCATCCTGACTGTCTGTCCATTCTGCTAAACTATCAATGTCCTGTTTCAGTCAATTACTATCATCCTGACTGTCTGTCCATTCTGCTAAACTATCCATGTCCTGTTTCAGTCAATTACTATCATCCTGACTGTCTGTCCATTCTGCTAAACTATCCATGTCCTGTTTCAGTCAATTACTATCATCCTGACTGTCTATCCATTCTGCTAAACTATCAATGTCCTGTTTCAGTCAATTACTATCATCCTGACTGTCTGTCCATTCTGCTAAACTATCAATGTCCTATTTCAGTCAATTACTATCATCCTGACTGTCTGTCCATTCTGCTAAATTATCAATGTCCTGTTTCAGTCAATTACTATCATCCTGACTGTCTGTCCATTCTGCTAAACTATCCATGTCCAGTTTCAGTCAATTACTATCATCCTGACTGTCAGTCCATTCTGCTAAACTATTCATGTCCTGTTTCAGTCAATTACTATCATCCTGACTGTCTATCCATTCTGCTAAACTATCCATGTCCAGTTTCAGTCAATTACTATCATCCTGACTGTCTGTCCATTCTGCTAAACTATCCATGTCCTGTTTCAGTCAATTACTATCATCCTGATGTCTATCCATTCTGTTAAACTATCAATGTCCTGTTTCAGTCAATTACTATCATCCTGATGACTGTCCATTCTGCTAAACTATCCATGTCCTGTTTCAGTCAATTACTATCATCCTGACTGTCTATCCATTCTGCTAAACTATCCATGTCCAGTTTCAGTCAATTACTATCATCCTGATGTCTATCCATTCTGCTAAACTATCCATGTCCTGTTTCAGTCAATTACTATCATCCTGATGTCTATCCATTCTGCTAAACTATCCATGTCCTGTTTCAGTCAATTACTATCATCCTGACTGTCTATCCATTCTGCTAAACTATCCATGTCCAGTTTCAGTCAATTACTATCATCCTGATGTCTATCCATTCTGCTAAACTATCAATGTCCTGTTTCAGTCAATTACTATCATCCTGATGTCTGTCCATTCTGCTAAACTATCCATGTCCTGTTTCAGTCAATTACTATCATCCTGACTGTCTATCCATTCTGCTAAACTATCCATGTCCTGTTTCAGTCAATTACTATCATCCTGACTTTCTGTCCATTCTGCTAAACTATCCATGTCCAGTTTCAGTCAATTACTATCATCCTGACTGTCTATCCATTCTGCTAAAATATCCATGTCCTGTTTCAGTCAATTACTATCATCCTGACTGTCTGTCCATTCTGCTAATCTATCCATGTCCAGTTTCAGTCAATTACTATCATCCTGACTGTCTGTCCATTCTGCTAAACTATCCATGTCCAGTTTCAGTCAATTACTATCATCCTGACTGTCTGTCCATTCTGCTAAACTATCCATGTCCAGTTTCAGTCAATTACTATCATCCTGACTGTCTATCCATTCTGCTAAACTATCCATGTCCTGTTTCAGTCAATTACTATCATCCTCACTGTCTATCCATTCTGCTAAACTATCCATGTCCAGTTTCAGTCAATTACTATCATCCTGACTGTCTGTCCATTCTGCTAAACTATCCATGTCCAGTTTCAGTCAATTACTATCATCCTGACTGTCTGTCCATTCTGCTAAACTATCAATGTCCAGTTTCAGTCAATTACTATCATCCTCACTGTCTATCCATTCTGCTAAACTATCCATGTCCAGTTTCAGTCAATTACTATCATCCTCACTGTCTATCCATTCTGCTAAACTATCCATGTCCAGTTTCAGTCAATTACTATCATCCTGACTGTCTGTCCATTCTGCTAAACTATCCATGTCCAGTTTCAGTCAATTACTATCATCCTCACTGTCTATCCATTCTGCTAAACTATCCATGTCCAGTTTCAGTCAATTACTATCATCCTGACTGTCTGTCCATTCTGCTAAACTATCCATGTCCAGTTTCAGTCAATTACTATCATCCTGACTGTCTGTCCATTCTGCTAAACTATCCATGTCCAGTTTCAGTCAATTACTATCATCCTGACTGTCTATCCATTCTGCTAAACTATCCATGTCCTGTTTCAGTCAATTACTATCATCCTGACTGTCTGTCCATTCTGCTGAACTATCAATGTCCTGTTTCAGTCAATTACTATCATCCTGACTGTCTGTCCATTCTGCTAACCTATCAATGTCCTGTTTCAGTCAATTACTATCATCCTGACTGTCCATTCTGCTAAACTATCCATGTCCAGTTTCAGTCAATTACTATCATCCTGACTGTCTGTCCATTCTGCTAAACTATCAATGTCCTATTTCAGTCAATTACTATCATCCTGACTGTCTGTCCATTCTGCTAAAGTATCCATGTCCTGTTTCAGTCAATTACTATCATCCTGACTGTCTGTCCATTCTGTTAAACTATCAATGTCCTGTTTCAGTCAATTACTATCATCCTGACAGTCTGTCCATTCTGCTAAACTATCAATGTCCTATTTCAGTCAATTACTATCATCCTGACTGTCTGTCCATTCTGCTAAACTATCCACGTCATGTTTCAGTCAATTACTATCATCCTGACTGTCTGTCCATTCTGCTAAACTATCCACGTCCTGTTTCAGTCAATTACTATCATCCTGACTGTCTGTCCATTCTGCTAAACTATCCATGTCCTGTTTCAGTCAATTACTATCATCCTGACTGTCTGTCCATTCTGCTAAACTATCCACGTCCTGTTTCAGACAATTACTATCATCCTGACTGTCTGTCCATTCTGCGAAACTATCAATGTCCTGTTTCAGTCAATTACTATCATCCTGACTGTCTGTCCATTCTGCTAATCTATCAATGTCCTGTTTCAGTCAATTACTATCATCCTGACTGTCTGTCCATTCTGCTAAACTATCCACGTCCTGTTTCTGTCAATTACTATCATCCTGACAGTCTGTCCATTCTGCTAATCTATCCATGTCCTGTTTCAGTAAATTATTATCATCCAGACTGTCTGTCCATTCTGCTAAACTATCCATGTCCTATTTCAGTCAATTACTATCATCCTGACTGTCTATCCATTCTGCTAAGCTATCAATGTCCTGTTTCAGTCAATTACTATCATCCTGACTGTCTATCCATTCTGCTAATCTATCCATGTCCTGTTTCAGTCAATTACTATCATCCTGATCCTCTGTCCATTTTGCTAAACTATCCATGTCCTATTTCAGTCAATTACTATCATCCTGACTGTCTATCCATTCTGCTAATCTATCCATGTCCTGTTTCAGTCAATTACTATCATCCTGATCCTCTGTCCATTTTGCTAAACTATCCATGTCCTATTTCAGTCAATTACTATCATCCTGACTGTCTATCCATTCTGCTAAGCTATCCATGTCCTGTTTCAGTCAATTACTATCATCCTGACTGTCTATCCATTCTGCTAACTATCCATGTCCTGTTTCAGTCAATTACTATCATCCTGACTGTCTGTCCATTCTGCTAAACTATCCATGTCCAGTTTCAGTCAATTACTATCATCCTGACTGTCTGTCCATTCTGCTAAACTATTCATGTCCTGTTTCAGTCAATTACTATCATCCTGACTGTCTATCCATTCTGCTAAACTATCCATGTCCAGTTTCAGTCAATTACTATCATCCTGACTGTCTGTCCATTCTGCTAAATTATCAATGTCCTGTTTCAGTCAATTACTATCATCCTGACTGTCTGTCCATTCTGCTAAACTATCCATGTCCAGTTTCAGTCAATTACTATCATCCTGACTGTCTGTCCATTCTGCTAAACTATTCATGTCCTGTTTCAGTCAATTACTATCATCCTGACTGTCTATCCATTCTGCTAAACTATCCATGTCCTGTTTCAGTCAATTACTATCATCCTGATGTCTATCCATTCTGTTAAACTATCAATGTCCTGTTTCAGTCAATTACTATCATCCTGATGACTGTCCATTCTGCTAAACTATCCATGTCCTGTTTCAGTCAATTACTATCATCCTGACTGTCTATCCATTCTGCTAAACTATCCATGTCCAGTTTCAGTCAATTACTATCATCCTGATGTCTATCCATTCTGCTAAACTATCAATGTCCTGTTTCAGTCAATTACTATCATCCTGATGTCTATCCATTCTGCTAAACTATCCATGTCCTGTTTCAGTCAATTACTATCATCCTGACTGTCTATCCATTCTGCTAAACTATCCATGTCCTGTTTCAGTCAATTACTATCATCCTGATGTCTATCCATTCTGCTAAACTATCAATGTCCTGTTTCAGTCAATTACTATCATCCTGATGTCTGTCCATTCTGCTAAACTATCCATGTCCTGTTTCAGTCAATTACTATCATCCTGACTGTCTATCCATTCTGCTAAACTGTCCATGTCCAGTTTCAGTCAATTACTATCATCCTGACTGTCTATCCATTCTGCTAAACTATCCATGTCCTGTTTCAGTCAATTACTATCACCCTGACTGTCTGTCCATTCTGCTAAACTATCCATGTCCAATTTCAGTCAATTACTATCATCCTGACTGTCTATCCATTCTGCTAAACTATCCATGTCCTGTTTCAGTCAATTACTATCATCCTGACTGTCTGTCCATTCTGCTAATCTATCCATGTCCAGTTTCAGTCAATTACTATCATCCTGACTGTCTGTCCATTCTGCTAAACTATCCATGTCCAGTTTCAGTCAATTACTATCATCCTGACTGTCTGTCCATTCTGCTAAACTATCCATGTCCAGTTTCAGTCAATTACTATCATCCTGACTGTCTATCCATTCTGCTAAACTATCCATGTCCTGTTTCAGTCAATTACTATCATCCTGACTGTCTATCCATTCTGCTAAACTATCCATGTCCAGTTTCAGTCAATTACTATCATCCTGACTGTCTATCCATTCTGCTAAACTATCCATGTCCTGTTTCAGTCAATTACTATCATCCTGACTGTCTGTCCATTCTGCTGAACTATCAATGTCCTGTTTCAGTCAATTACTATCATCCTGACTGTCTGTCCATTCTGCTAACCTATCAATGTCCTGTTTCAGTCAATTACTATCATCCTGACTGTCCATTCTGCTAAACTATCCATGTCCAGTTTCAGTCAATTACTATCATCCTGACTGTCTGTCCATTCTGCTAAACTATCCACGTCCTGTTTCAGTCAATTACTATCATCCTGACTGTCTGTCCATTCTGCTAAACTATCCACGTCCTGTTTCAGTCAATTACTATCATCCTGACTGTCTGTCCATTCTGCTAAACTATCCATGTCCTGTTTCAGTCAATTACTATCATCCTGACTGTCTGTCCATTCTGCTAAACTATCCACGTCCTGTTTCAGACAATTACTATCATCCTGACTGTCTGTCCATTCTGCTAAACTATCAATGTCCTGTTTCAGTCAATTACTATCATCCTGACTGTCTGTCCATTCTGCTAATCTATCAATGTCCTGTTTCAGTCAATTACTATCATCCTGACTGTCTATCCATTCTGCTAAGCTATCAATGTCCTGTTTCAGTCAATTACTATCATCCTGACTGTCTATCCATTCTGCTAATCTATCCATGTCCTGTTTCAGTCAATTACTATCATCCTGATCCTCTGTCCATTTTGCTAAACTATCCATGTCCTATTTCAGTCAATTACTATCATCCTGATCCTCTGTCCATTTTGCTAAACTATCCATGTCCTATTTCAGTCAATTACTATCATCCTGACTGTCTATCCATTCTGCTAAGCTATCCATGTCCTGTTTCAGTCAATTACTATCATCCTGACTGTCTATCCATTCTGCTAACTATCCATGTCCTGTTTCAGTCAATTACTATCATCCTGACTGTCTGTCCATTCTGCTAAACTATCCATGTCCTGTTTCAGTCAATTACTATCATCCTGACTGTCTATCCATTCTGCTAACTATCCATGTCCTGTTTCAGTCAAATACTATCATCCTGACTGTCTGTCCATTCTGCTAAACTATCAATGTCCTGTTTCAGTCAATTACTATCATCCTGACTGTCTGTCCATTCTGCTAAACTATCAATGTCCTGTTTCAGTCAATTACTATCATCCTGACTGTCTGTCCATTCTGCTAATCTATCAATGTCCTGTTTCAGTCAATTACTATCATCCTGACTGTCTGTCCATTCTGCTAAACTATCCACGTCCTGTTTCTGTCAATTACTATCATCCTGACAGTCTGTCCATTCTGCTAATCTATCCATGTCCTGTTTCAGTCAATTGCTATCATCCTGATCCTCTGTCCATTTTGCTAAACTATCCATGTCCTATTTCAGTCAATTACTATCATCCTGACTGTCTATCCATTCTGCTAAGCTATCAATGTCCTGTTTCAGTCAATTACTATCATCCTGACTGTCTATCCATTCTGCTAATCTATCCATGTCCTGTTTCAGTCAATTACTATCATCCTGATCCTCTGTCCATTTTGCTAAACTATCCATGTCCTATTTCAGTCAATTACTATCATCCTGACTGTCTATCCATTCTGCTAATCTATCCATGTCCTGTTTCAGTCAATTACTATCATCCTGATCCTCTGTCCATTTTGCTAAACTATCCATGTCCTATTTCAGTCAATTACTATCATCCTGACTGTCTATCCATTCTGCTAAGCTATCCATGTCCTGTTTCAGTCAATTACTATCATCCTGACTGTCTATCCATTCTGCTAACTATCCATGTCCTGTTTCAGTCAATTACTATCATCCTGACTGTCTGTCCATTCTGCTAAACTATCCATGTCCTGTTTCAGTCAATTACTATCATCCTGACTGTCTATCCATTCTGCTAACTATCCATGTCCTGTTTCAGTCAAATACTATCATCCTGACTGTCTGTCCATTCTGCTAAACTATCAATGTCCTGTTTCAGTCAATTACTATCATCCTGACTGTCTGTCCATTCTGCTAAACTATCAATGTCCTGTTTCAGTCAATTACTATCATCCTGACTGTCTGTCCATTCTGCTAAACTTTCAAAGTCCTGTTTCAGTCATTTACTATCACCCTGACTGTCTATCCATTCTGCTAAACTATCAATGTCCTGTTTCTGTCAATTACTATCATCCTGACTGTCTATCCATTCTGCTAAACTATCAATGTCCTGTTTCAGTCAATTACTATCATCCTGACTGTCTGTCCATTCTGCTAAACTATCAATGTCCTGTTTCAGTCAATTACTATCATCCTGACTGTCTATCCATTCTGCTAAACTATCAATGTCCTGTTTCAGTCAATTACTATCATCCTGACTGTCTATCCATTCTGCTAAACTATCAATGTCCTGTTTCAGTCAATTACTATCATCCTGACTGTCTGTCCATTCTGCTAAACTATCAATGTCCTGTTTCAGTCAATTACTATCATCCTGACTGTCTGTGAATTCTGCTAAACTATCAATGTCCTGTTTCAGTCAATTACTATCATCCTGACTGTCTGTCCATTCTGCTCAACTATCAATGTCCTGTTTCAGTCAATTACTATCATCCTGACTGTCTGTCCATTCTGCTAAACTATCAATGTCCTGTTTCAGTCAATTACTATCATCCTGACTGTCTGTCCATTCTGCTAAACTATCCATGTCCAGTTTCAGTCAATTACTATCATCCTGATGTCTATCCATTCTGCTAAACTATCAATGTCCTGTTTCAGTCAATTACTATCATCCTGACTGTCTGTCCATTCTGCTAAACTATCAATGTCCTGTTTCAGTCAATTACTATCATCCTGACTGTCTGTCCATTCTGCTAAACTATCCATGTCCAGTTTCAGTTAATTACTATCATCCTGATGTCTATCCATTCTGCTAAACTATCAATGTCCTGTTTCAGTCAATTACTATCATCCTGATGTCTATCCATTCTGCTAAACTATCCATGTCCTGTTTCAGTCAATTACTATCATCCTGACTGTCTGTCCATTCTGCTAAACTATCAATGTCCTGTTTCAGTCAATTACTATCATCCTGACTGTCTGTCCATTCTGCTAAACTATCAATGTCCTGTTTCAGTCAATTACTATCATCCTGACTGTCTGTCCATTCTGCTAAACTATCCATGTCCTGTTTCAGTCAATTACTATCATCCTGACTGTCTGTCCATTCTGCTAAACTATCAATGTCCTATTTCAGTCAATTACTATCATCCTGACTGTCTGTCCATTCTGCTGAACTATCAATGTCCTGTTTCAGTCAATTACTATCATCCTGACTGTCTGTCCATTCTGCTAAACTATCCATGTCCAGTTTCAGTTAATTACTATCATCCTGATGTCTATCCATTCTGCTAACCTATCAATGTCCTGTTTCAGTCAATTACTATCATCCTGATGTCTATCCATTCTGCTAAACTATCCATGTCCTGTTTCAGTCAATTACTATCATCCTGACTGTCTGTCCATTCTGCTAAACTATCAATGTCCTGTTTCAGTCAATTACTATCATCCTGACTGTCTGTCCATTCTGCTAAACTATCAATGTCCTGTTTCAGTCAATTACTATCATCCTGACTGTCTGTCCATTCTGCTAAACTATCCATGTCCTGTTTCAGTCAATTACTATCATCCTGACTGTCTGTCCATTCTGCTAAACTATCAATGTCCTATTTCAGTCAATTACTATCATCCTGACTGTCTGTCCATTCTGCTAAACTATCAATGTCCTATTTCAGTCAATTACTATCATCCTGACTGTCTGTCCATTCTGCTAAACTATCAATGTCCTGTTTCAGTCAATTACTATCATCCTGACTGTCTGTCCATTCTGCTAAACTATCCATGTCCTGTTTCAGTCAATTACTATCATCCTGACTGTCTGTCCATTCTGCTAAACTATCAATGTCCTGTTTCAGTCAATTACTATCATCCTGACTGTCTGTCCATTCTGCTAAACTATCCATGTCCTGTTTCAGTCAATTACTATCATCCTGACTGTCTGTCCATTCTGCTAAACTATCCATGTCCTGTTTCAGTCAATTACTATCATCCTGACTGTCTGTCCATTCTGCTAAACTATCAATGTCCTGTTTCAGTCAATTACTATCATCCTGACTGTCTGTCCATTCTGCTAAACTATCAATGTCCTATTTCAGTCAATTACTATCATCCTGACTGTCTGTCCATTCTGCTAAACTATCAATGTCCTGTTTCAGTCAATTACTATAATCCTGACTGTCTGTCCATTCTGCTAAACTATCCATGTCCAGTTTCAGTCAATTACTATCATCCTGACTGTCCATTCTGCTAAACTATTCATGTCCTGTTTCAGTCAATTACTATCATCCTGACTGTCTGTCCATTCTGCTAAACTATCCATGTCCAGTTTCAGTCAATTACTATCATCCTGATGTCTATCCATTCTGCTAAACTATCAATGTCCTGTTTCAGTCAATTACTATCATCCTGATGTCTATCCATTCTGCTAAACTATCAATGTCCTGTTTCAGTCAATTACTATCATCCTGACTGTCTGTCCAATCTGCTAAACTATCAATGTCCTGTTTCAGTCAATTACTATCATCCTGACTGTCTGTCCATTCTGCTAAACTATCCATGTCCAGTTTCAGTCAATTACTATCATCCTGATGTCTATCCATTCTGCTAACCTATCAATGTCCTGTTACAGTCAATTACTATCATCCTGATGTCTATCCATTCTGTTAAACTATCCATGTCCTGTTTCAGTCAATTACTATCATCCTGACTGTCTGTCCATTCTGCTAAACTATCAATGTCCTGTTTCAGTCAATTACTATCATCCTAACTGTCTGTCCATTCTGCTAAACTATCAATGTCCTGTTTCAGTCAATTACTATCATCCTGACTGTCTGTCCATTCTGCTAAACTATCCATGTCCAGTTTCAGTCAATTACTATCATCCTGATGTCTATCCATTCTGCTAAACTATCAATGTCCTGTTTCAGTCAATTAGTATCATCCTGATGTCTATCCATTCTGCTAAACTATCCATGTCCTGTTTCAATCAATTACTATCATCCTGACTGTCTATCCATTCTGCTAAACTATCCATGTCCAGTTTCAGTCAATTACTATCATCCTGACTGTCTGTCCATTCTGCTAAATTATCAATGTCCTGTTTCAGTCAATTACTATCATCCTGATGTCTATCCATTCTGCTAAACTATCAATGTCCTGTTTCAGTCAATTACTATCATCCTGACTGTCTGTCCATTCTGCTAAACTATCCATGTCCTGTTTCAGTCAATTACTATCATCCTGACTGTCTATCCATTCTGCTAAACCATCAATGTCCTGTTTCAGTCAATTACTATCATCCTGACTGTCTGTCCATTCTGCTAAATTATCAATGTCCTGTTTCAGTCAGTTACTATCATCCTGATGTCTATCCATTCTGCTAAACTCTCAATGTCCTGTTTCAGTCAATTACTATCATCTGAACTGTCTGTCCATTCTGCTAAACTATCCATGTCCTGTTTCAGTCAATTACTATCATCCTGACTGTCTATCCATTCTGCTAAACTATCCATGTCCAGTTTCAGTCAATTACTATCATCCTGACTGTCTATCCATTCTGCTAAAGTATCAATGTCCTGTTTCAGTCAATTACTATCATCCTGATGTCTATCCATTCTGCTAAACTATCAATGTCCTGTTTCAGTCAATTACTATCATCCTGACTGTCTGTCCATTCTGCTAAACTATCAATGTCCTGTTTCAGTCAATTACTATCATCCTGACTGTCTGTCCATTCTGCTAAACTATCAATGTCCTGTTTCAGTCAATTACTATCATCCTGACTGTCTGTCCATTCTGCTAAACTATCCATGAACTGTTTCAGTCAATTACTATCATCCTGACTGTCTGTCCATTCTGCTAAACTATCAATGTCCTGTTTCAGTCAATTACTATCATCCTGACTGTCTGTCCATTCTGCTAAACTATCCATGTCCTGTTTCAGTCAATTACTATCATCCTGACTGTCTGTCCATTCTGCTAAACTATCCATGTCCTGTTTCAGTCAATTACTATCATCCTGACTGTCTGTCCATTCTGCTAAACTATCAATGTCCTGTTTCAGTCAATTACTATCATCCTGACTGTCTGTCCATTCTGCTAAACTATCAATGTCCTATTTCAGTCAATTACTATCATCCTGACTGTCTGTCCATTCTGCTAAACTATCAATGTCCTGTTTCAGTCAATTACTATAATCCTGACTGTCTGTCCATTCTGCTAAACTATCCATGTCCAGTTTCAGTCAATTACTATCATCCTGACTGTCCATTCTGCTAAACTATTCATGTGCTGTTTCAGTCAATTACTATCATCCTGACTGTCTGTCCATTCTGCTAAACTATCCATGTCCAGTTTCAGTCAATTACTATCATCCTGATGTTTATCCATTCTGCTAAACTATCAATGTCCTGTTTCAGTCAATTACTATCATCCTGATGTCTATCCATTCTGCTAAACTATCCATGTCCTGTTTCAATCAATTACTATCATCCTGACTGTCTATCCATTCTGCTAAACTATCCATGTCCAGTTTCAGTCAATTACTATCATCCTGACTGTCTGTCCATTCTGCTAAATTATCAATGTCCTGTTTCAGTCAATTACTATCATCCTGATGTCTATCCATTCTGCTAAACTATCAATGTCCTGTTTCCGTCAATTACTATCATCCTGACTGTCTGTCCATTCTGCTAAACTATCCATGTCCTGTTTCAGTCAATTACTATCATCCTGACTGTCTATCCATTCTGCTAAACTATCAATGTCCTGTTTCAGTCAATTACTATCATCCTGACTGTCTGTCCATTCTGCTAAATTATCAATGTCCTGTTTCAGTCAATTACTATCATCCTGATGTCTATCCATTCTGCTAAACTATCAATGTCCTGTTTCAGTCAATTACTATCATCCTGACTGTCTGTCCATTCTGCTAAACTATCCATGTCCTGTTTCAGTCAATTACTATCATCCTGACTGTCTATCCATTCTGCTAAACTATCCATGTCCAGTTTCAGTCAATTACTATCATCCTGACTGTCTATCCATTCTGCTAAACTATCAATGTCCTGTTTCAGTCAATTACTATCATCCTGATGTCTATCCATTCTGCTAAACTATCAATGTCCTGTTTCAGTCAATTACTATCATCCTGACTGTCTGTCCATTCTGCTAAACTATCCATGTCCTGTTTCAGTCAATTACTATCATCCTGACTGTCTATCCATTCTGCTAAACTATCCATGTCCAGTTTCAGTCAATTACTATCATCCTGACTGTCTATCCATTCTGCTAAACTATCCATGTCCTGTTTCAGTCAATTACTATCATCCTGACTGTCTGTCCATTCTGCTAAACTATCCATGTCCAGTTTCAGTCAATTACTATCATCCTGACTGTCTATCCATTGTGCTAAGCTATCCATGTCCAGTTTCAGTCAATTACTATCATCCTGACTGTCTGTCCATTCTGCTAAACTATCCATGTCCTGTTTCAGTCAATTACTATCATCCTGACTGTCTGTCCATTCTGCTAAACTATCCATGTCCAGTTTCAGTCAATTACTATCATCCTGACTGTCTGTCCATTCTGCTAAACTATCAATGTCCTGTTTCAGTCAATTACTATCATCCTGACTGTCTGTCCATTCTGCTAAACTATCCATGTCCAGTTTCAGTCAATTACTATCATCCTGATGTCTATCCATTCTGCTAAACTATCAATGTCCTGTTTCAGTCAATTACTATCATCCTGACTGTCTGTCCATTCTGCTAAACTATCAATGTCCTGTTTCAGTCAATTACTATCATCCTGACTGTCTGTCCATTCTGCTAAACTATCCATGTCCAGTTTCAGTCAATTACTATCATCCTGATGTCTATCCATTCCGCTAACCTATCAATGTCCAGTTTCAGTCAATTACTATCATCCTGATGTCTATCCATTCTGCTAAACTATCCATGTCCTGTTTCAGTCAATTACTATCATCCTGACTGTCTGTCCATTCTGCTAAACTATCAATGTCCTGTTTCAGTCAATTACTATCATCCTGACTGTCTGTCCATTCTGCTAAACTATCAATGTCCTGTTTCAGTCAATTACTATCATCCTGACTGTCTGTCCATTCTGCTAAACTATCCATGTCCTGTTTCAGTCAATTACTATCATCCTGACTGTCTATCCATTCTGCTAAACTATCAATGTCCTATTTCAGTCAATTACTATCATCCTGACTGTCTGTCCATTCTGCTAAACTATCAATGTCCTATTTCAGTCAATTACTATCATCCTGACTGTCTGTCCATTCTGCTAAACTATCAATGTCCTGTTTCAGTCAATTACTATCATCCTGACTGTCTGTCCATTCTGCTAAACTATCAATTTCCTGTTTCAGTCAATTACTATCATCCTGACTGTCTGTTCATTCTGCTAAACTATCAATGTCCTGTTTCAGTCAATTACTATAATCCTGATTGTCTGTCCATTCTGCTAAACTATCCATGTCTAGTTTCAGTCAATTACTATCATCCTGACTGTCCATTCTGCTAAACTATTCATGTCCTGTTTCAGTCAATTACTATCATCCTGACTGTCTGTCCATTCTGCTAAACTATCCATGTCCAGTTTCAGTCAATTAATATCATCCTGATGTCTATCCATTCTGCTAAACTATCAATGTCCTGTTTCAGTCAATTACTATCATCCTGATGTCTATCCATTCTGCTAAACTATCCATGTCCTGTTTCAATCAATTACTATCATCCTGACTGTCTATCCATTCTGCTAAACTATCCATGTCCAGTTTCAGTCAATTACTATCATCCTGATGTCTATCCATTCTGCTAAACTATCAATGTCCTGTTTCAGTCAATTACTATCATCCTGACTGTCTGTCCATTCTGCTAAACTATCCATGTCCTGTTTCAGTCAATTACTATCATCCTGACTGTCTATCCATTCTGCTAAACTATCCATGTCCAGTTTCAGTCAATTACTATCATCCTGACTGTCTATCCATTCTGCTAAACTATCCATGTCCTGTTTCAGTCAATTACGATCATCCTGACTGTCTGTCCATTCTGCTAAACTATCCATGTCCAGTTTCAGTCAATTACTATCATCCTGACTGTCTATCCATTCTGCTAAACTATCCATGTCCAGTTTCAGTCAATTACTATCATCCTGACTGTCTGTCCATTCTGCTAAACTATCCATGTCCTGTTTCAGTCAATTACTATCATCCTGACTGTCTGTCCATTCCGCTAAACTATCCATGTCCAGTTTCAGTCAATTACTATCATCCTGACTGTCTATCCATTCTGCTAAACTATCAATGTCCTGTTTCAGTCAATTACTATCATCCTGACTGTCTATCCATTCTGCTAAACTATCCATGTCCAATTTCAGTCAATTACTATCATCCTGACTGTCTATCCATTCTGCTAAACTATCCATGTCCTGTTTCAGTCAATTACTATCATCCTGACTGTCTGTCCATTCTGCTAAACTATCAATGTCCTGTTTCAGTCAATTACTATCATCCTGACTGTCTGTCCATTCTGCTAACCTATCAATGTCCTATTTCAGTCAATTACTATCATCCTGACTGTCTGTCCATTCTGCTGAACTATCCATGTCCAGTTTCAGTCAATTACTATCATCCTGACTGTCTGTCCATTCTGCTAAACTATCAATGTCCTATTTCAGTCAATTACTATCATCCTGACTGTCTGTCCATTCTGCTAAAGTATCCATGTCCTGTTTCAGTCAATTACTATCATCCTGACTGTCTGTCCATTCTGTTAAACTATCAATGTCCTGTTTCAGTTAATTACTATCATCCTGACTGTCTGTCCATTCTGCTAAACTATCAATGTCCTATTTCAGTCAATTACTATCATCCTGACTGTCTGTCCATTCTGTTAAACTATCCACGTCCTGTTTCAGTCAATTACTATCATCCTGACTGTCTGTCCATTCTGCTAAACTATCCACGTCCTGTTTCAGTCAATTACTATCATCCTGACTGTCTGTCCATTCTGCTAAACTATCCATGTCCTGTTTCAGTCAATTACTATCATCCTGACTGTCTGTCCATTCTGCTAAACTATCCACGTCCTTTTTCAGACAATTACTATCATCCTGACTGTCTGTCCATTCTACTAAACTATCAATGTCATGTTTCAGTCAATTACTATCATCCTGACTGTCTGTCCATTCTGCTAAACTATCCACGTCCTGTTTCTGTCAATTACTATCATCCTGACAGTCTGTCCATTCTGCTAATCTATCCATGTCCTGTTTCAGTCAATTACTATCATCCTGATCCTCTGTCCATTTTGCTAAACTATCAATGTCCTGTTTCAGTCAATTACTATCATCCTGACTGTCTGTCCATTCTGCTAAACTATCCATGTCCTGTTTCAGTCAATTACTATCATCCTGACTGTCTGTCCATTCTGCTAAACTATCCATGTCCTGTTTCAGTCAATTACTATCATCCTGACTGTCTATCCATTCTGCTAACTATCCATGTCCTGTTTCAGTCAATTACTATCATCCTGACTGTCTGTCCATTCTGCTAAACTATCAATGTCCTGTTTCAGTCAATTACTATCATCCTGACTGTCTGTCCATTCTGCTAAACTATCAATGTCCTGTTTCAGTCAATTACTATCATCCTGACTGTCTGTCCATTCTGCTAAACTATCAATGTCCTGTTTCAGTCATTTACTATCACCCTGACTGTCTGTCCATTCTGCTAAACTATCCATGTCCTGTTTCTGTCAATTACTATCATCCTGACTGTCTATCCATTCTGCTGAACTATCAATGTCCTGTTTCTGTCAATTACTATCATCCTGACTGTCTATCCATTCTGCTGAACTATCAATGTCCTGTTTCAGTCAATTACTATCATCCTGACTGTCTATCCATTCTGCTAAACTATCAATGTCCTGTTTCAGTCAATTACTATCATCCTGACTGTCTGCCCATTCTGCTAAACTATCAATGTCCTGTTTCAGTCAATTACTATCATCCTGACTGTCTGTCCATTCTGCTAAACTATCCATGTCCAGTTTCAGTCAATTACTATCATCCTGATGTCTATCCATTCTGCTAAACTATCCATGTCCAGTTTCAGTCAATTACTATCATCCTGACTGTTTGTCCATTCTGCTAAACTATCCATGTCCAGTTTCAGTCAATTACTATCATCCTGACTGCCTATCCATTCTGCTAAACTATCCATGTCCTGTTTCAGTCAATTACTATCATCCTGACTGTCTGTCCATTCTGATAAACTATCAAAGTCCTGTTTCAGTCAATTACTATCATCCTGACTGTCTGTCTTTTCTGCTAAACTATCCATGTCCAGTTTCAGTCAATAACTATCATCCTGACTGTCTGTCCATTCTGCTAAACTATCCATGTCCTGTTTTAGTCAATTACTATCATCCTGACTGACTGTCCATTCTGCTAAACTATCCATGTCCTGTTTCAGTCAATTACTATCATCCTGATCCTCTGTCCATACTGCTAACCAATCAATGTCCTGTTTCAGTCATTTACTATCACCCTGACTGTCTGTCCATTCTGCTAATTTATCAATGTCCAGTTTCAGTCAATTACTATCATCCTGAATGTCTGTCCATACTGCTAAACTATCAATGTCGTCTTTCAGTCAATTACTATCATCCTGACTGTCTTTCCATTCTGCTAAACTATCAATGTCCTGTTTCAGTCAATTACTATCATCCTGACTGTCTGTCCATTCTGCTAAACTATCCATGTCCAGTTTCAGTCAATTACTATCATCCTGACTGTCTGTCCATTCTGCTAAACTATCAAAGTCCTGTTTCAGTCAATTACTATCATCCTGATGACTATCCATTCTGCTAAACTATCAATGTCCTGTTTCAGTCAATTACTATCATCCTGACTGTCTGTCCATTCTGCTATACTATCCATGTCCAGTTTCAGTCAATTACTATCATCCTGACTGTCTGTCCACTCTGCTAAACTATCCACGTCCTGTTTCAGTCAATTACTATCATCCTGACTCTCTGTCCATTCTGCTAATCTATCCATGTCCTATTTCAGTCAATTACTATCATCCTGACTGTCTGTCCATTCTGCTAATCTATCCATGTCCTGTTTCAGTCAATTACTATCATCCAGACTGTCTGTCCATTCTGCTAAACTATCAATGTCTTGTTTCAGTCAATTACTATCATCCTGACTCTCTGTCCCTTCTGCTAATGTATCCATGTCCTGTTTCAGTCAATTACTATCATCCAGACTGTCTGTCCATTCTGCTAAACTATCAATGTCCTGTTTCAGTCAATTACTATCATCCTGACTGTCTGTCCATTCTGCTAAACTATCAATGTCCTGTTTCAGTCAATTACTATCATCCTGACTGTCTGTCCATTCTGCTAAACTATCAATGTCCTGTTTCAGTCAGTTACTATCATACAGACTGTCTGTCCATTCTGCTAAACTATCAATGTCCTGTTTCAGTCAATTACTATCATCCTGATCCTCTGTCCATACTGCTAACCTATCAATGTCCTGTTTCAGTCATTTACTATCACCCTGACTGTCTGTCCATTCTGCTAAACTATCCACGTCCTGTTTCTGTCAATTACTATCATCCTGACAGTCTGTCCATTCTGCTAAACTATCAATGTCCTGTTTCAGTCAATTACTATCATCCTGACTGTCTGTCCATTCTGCTAAACTATCAATGTCCTGTTTCAGTCAATTGCGATCATCCTGACTGTCTATCCATTCTGCTGAACTAACAATGTCCTGTTTCAGTCAATTACTATCATCCTGACTGTCTATCCATTCTGCTAAACTATCAATGTCCTGTTTCAGTCAATTACTATCATCCTGACTGTCTGTCCATTCTGCTAAACTATCAATGTCCTGTTTCAGTCAATTACTATCATCCTGACTGTCTGTCCATACTGCTAAACTATCAATGTCGTCTTTCAGTCAATTACTATCATCCTGACTGTCTGTCCATTCTGCTAAACTATCAATGTCCTGTTTCAGTCAATTACTATCATCCTGACTGTCTGTCCATTCTGCTAAACTATCCATGTCCAGTTTCAGTCAATTACTATCATCCTGACTGTCTGTCCATTCTGCTAAACTATCAAAGTCCTGTTTCAGTCAATTACTATCATCCTGATGACTATCCATTCTGCTAAACTATCAATGTCCTGTTTCATTCAATTACTAGCATCCTGACTGTCTGTCCATTCTGCTATACTATCCATGTCCAGTTTCAGTCAATTACTATCATCCTGACTGTCTGTCCACTCTGCTAAACTATCCACGTCCTGTTTCAGTCAATTACTATCATCCTGACTCTCTGTCCATTCTGCTAATCTATCCATGTCCTATTTCAGTCAATTACTATCATCCTGACTGTCTGTCCATTCTGCTAATCTATCCATGTCCTGTTTCAGTCAATTACTATCATCCAGACTGTCTGTCCATTCTGCTAAACTATCAATGTCTTGTTTCAGTCAATTACTATCATCCTGACTCTCTGTCCCTTCTGCTAATCTATCCATGTCCTGTTTCAGTCAATTACTATCATCCAGACTGTCTGTCCATTCTGCTAAACTATCAATGTCCTGTTTCAGTCAATTACTATCATCCTGACTGTCTGTCCATTCTGCTAAACTATCAATGTCCTGTTTCAGTCAATTACTATCATCCTGACTGTCTGTCCATTCTGCTAAACTATCAATGTCCTGTTTCAGTCAGTTACTATCATACAGACTGTCTGTCCATTCTGCTAAACTATCAATGTCCTGTTTCAGTCAATTACTATCATCCTGATCCTCTGTCCATACTGATAACCTATCAATGTCCTGTTTCAGTCATTTACTATCACCCTGACTGTCTGTCCATTCTGCTAAACTATCCACGTCCTGTTTCTGTCAATTACTATCATCCTGACAGTCTGTCCATTCTGCTAAACTATCAATGTCCTGTTTCAGTCAATTACTATCATCCTGACTGTCTGTCCATTCTGCTAAACTATCAATGTCCTGTTTCAGTCAATTGCGATCATCCTGACTGTCTATCCATTCTGCTAAACTATCAATGTCCTGTTTCAGTCAATTACTATCATCCTGACTGTCTATCCATTCTGCTAAACTATCAATGTCCTGTTTCAGTCAATTACTATCATCCTGACTGTCTGTCCATTCTGCTAAACTATCAATGTCCTGTTTCAGTCAATTACTATCATCCTGACTGTCTGTCCATTCTGCTAAACTATCAATGTCCTGTTTCAGTCAATTACTATCATCCTGACTGTCTGTCCATTCTGCTAAACTATCAATTTCCTGTTTCAGTCAATTACTATCATCCTGACTGTCTGTCCATTCTGCTAAACTATCAATGTCCTGTTTCAGTCAATTACTATCATCCTGACTGTCTGTCCATTCTGCTAAACTATCCATGTCCAGTTTCAGTCAATTACTATCATCCTGATGTCTATCCATTCTGCTAAACTATCAATGTCCTGTTTCAGTCAATTACTATCATCCTGACTGTCTGTCCATTCTGCTAAACTATCAATGTCCTGTTTCAGTCAATTACTATCATCCTGACTGTCTGTCCATTCTGCTAAACTATCCATGTCCAGTTTCAGTCAATTACTATCATCCTGATGTCTATCCATTCTGCTAAACTATCCATGTCCTGTTTCAGTCAATTACTATCATCCTGATGTCTGTCCATTCTGCTAAACTATCCATGTCCTGTTTCAGTCAATTACTATCATCCTGACTGTCTATCCATTCTGCTAAACTATCCATGTCCAGTTTCAGTCAATTACTATCATCCTGACTGTCTATCCATTCTGCTAAACTATCCATGTCCTGTTTCAGTCAATTACTATCATCCTGACTGTCTGTCCATTCTGCTAAACTATCCATGTCCAGTTTCAGTCAATTACTATCATCCTGACTGTCTATCCATTCTGCTAAACTATCCATGTCCAGTTTCAGTCAATTACTATCATCCTGACTGTCTGTCCATTCTGCTAAACTATCCATGTCCTGTTTCAGTCAATTACTATCATCCTGACTGTCTGTCCATTCTGCTAAACTATCCATGTCCAGTTTCAGTCAATTACTATCATCCTGACTGTCTATCCATTCTGCTAAACTATCCATGTCCTGTTTCAGTCAATTACTATCATCCTGACTGTCTATCCATTCTGCTAAACTATCCATGTCCAGTTTCAGTCAATTACTATCATCCTGACTGTCTATCCTTTCTGCTAAACTATCCATGTCCTGTTTCAGTCAATTACTATCATCCTGACTGTCTGTCCATTCTGCTAAACTATCCATGTCCTGTTTCAGTCAATTACTATCATCCTGACTGTCTGTCCATTCTGCTAACCTATCAATGTCCTGTTTCAGTCAATTACTATCATCCTGACTGTCTATCCATTCTGCTAAACTATCAATGTCCTGTTTCAGTCAATTACTATCATCCTGACTGTCTGTCCATTCTGCTAACCTATCAATGTCCTGTTTCAGTCAATTACTATCATCCTGACTGTCTGTCCATTCTGCTAAACTATCCATGTCCAGTTTCAGTCAATTACTATCATCCTGACTGTCTGTCCATTCTGCTAAACTATCAATGTCCTATTTCAGTCAATTACTATCATCCTGACTGTCTGTCCATTCTGCTAAAGTATCCATGTCCTGTTTCAGTCAATTACTATCATCCTGACTGTCTGTCCATTCTGTTAAACTATCAATGTCCTGTTTCAGTTAATTACTATCATCCTGACTGTCTGTCCATTCTGCTAAACTATCAATGTCCTATTTCAGTCAATTACTATCATCCTGACTGTCTGTCCATTCTGCTAAACTATCCACGTCCTGTTTCAGTCAATTACTATCATCCTGACTGTCTGTCCATTCTGCTAAACTATCCACGTCCTGTTTCAGTCAATTACTATCATCCTGACTGTCTGTCCATTCTGCTAAACTATCCATGTCCAGTTTCAGTCAATTACTATCATCCTGACTGTCTATCCATTCTGCTAAACTATCCATGTCCTGTTTCAGTCAATTACTATCATCCTGACTGTCTATCCATTCTGCTAAACTATCCATGTCCAGTTTCAGTCAATTACTATCATCCTGACTGTCTATCCTTTCTGCTAAACTATCCATGTCCTGTTTCAGTCAATTACTATCATCCTGACTGTCTGTCCATTCTGCTAAACTATCCATGTCCTGTTTCAGTCAATTACTATCATCCTGACTGTCTGTCCATTCTGCTAACCTATCAATGTCCTGTTTCAGTCAATTACTATCATCCTGACTGTCTATCCATTCTGCTAAACTATCAATGTCCTGTTTCAGTCAATTACTATCATCCTGACTGTCTGTCCATTCTGCTAACCTATCAATGTCCTGTTTCAGTCAATTACTATCATCCTGACTGTCTGTCCATTCTGCTAAACTATCCATGTCCAGTTTCAGTCAATTACTATCATCCTGACTGTCTGTCCATTCTGCTAAACTATCAATGTCCTATTTCAGTCAATTACTATCATCCTGACTGTCTGTCCATTCTGCTAAAGTATCCATGTCCTGTTTCAGTCAATTACTATCATCCTGACTGTCTGTCCATTCTGTTAAACTATCAATGTCCTGTTTCAGTTAATTACTATCATCCTGACTGTCTGTCCATTCTGCTAAACTATCAATGTCCTATTTCAGTCAATTACTATCATCCTGACTGTCTGTCCATTCTGCTAAACTATCCACGTCCTGTTTCAGTCAATTACTATCATCCTGACTGTCTGTCCATTCTGCTAAACTATCCACGTCCTGTTTCAGTCAATTACTATCATCCTGACTGTCTGTCCATTCTGCTAAACTATCCATGTCCTGTTTCAGTCAATTACTATCATCCTGACTGTCTGTCCATTCTGCTAAACTATCCACGTCCTGTTTCAGTCAATTACTATCATCCTGACTGTCTGTCCATTCTGCTAAACTATCCATGTCCTGTTTCAGTCAATTACTATCATCCTGACTGTCTATCCATTCTGCTAAACTATCAATGTCCTGTTTCAGTCAATTACTATCATCCTGACTGTCTGTCCATTCTGCTAACCTATCAATGTCCTGTTTCAGTCAATTACTATCATCCTGACTGTCTGTCCATTCTGCTAAACTATCCATGTCCAGTTTCAGTCAATTACTATCATCCTGACTGTCTGTCCATTCTGCTAAACTATCAATGTCCTATTTCAGTCAATTACTATCATCCTGACTGTCTGTCCATTCTGCTAAAGTATCCATGTCCTGTTTCAGTCAATTACTATCATCCTGACTGTCTGTCCATTCTGTTAAACTATCAATGTCCTGTTTCAGTTAATTACTATCATCCTGACTGTCTGTCCATTCTGCTAAACTATCAATGTCCTATTTCAGTCAATTACTATCATCCTGACTGTCTGTCCATTCTGCTAAACTATCCACGTCCTGTTTCAGTCAATTACTATCATCCTGACTGTCTGTCCATTCTGCTAAACTATCCACGTCCTGTTTCAGTCAATTACTATCATCCTGACTGTCTGTCCATTCTGCTAAACTATCCATGTCCTGTTTCAGTCAATTACTATCATCCTGACTGTCTGTCCATTCTGCTAAACTATCCACGTCCTGTTTCAGACAATTACTATCATCCTGACTGTCTGTCCATTCTGCTAAACTATCAATGTCCTGTTTCAGTCAATTACTATCATCCTGACTGTCTGTCCATTCTGCTAAACTATCCACGTCCTGTTTCTGTCAATTACTATCATCCTGACAGTCTGTCCATTCTGCTAATCTATCCATGTCCTGTTTCAGTCAATTACTATCATCCTGATCCTCTGTCCATTTTGCTAAACTATCAATGTCCTGTTTCAGTCAATTACTATCATCCTGACTGTCTGTCCATTCTGCTAAACTATCCATGTCCTGTTTCAGTCAATTACTATCATCCTGACTGTCTGTCCATTCTGCTAAACTATCCATGTCCTGTTTCAGTCAATTACTATCATCCTGACTGTCTATCCATTCTGCTAACTATCCATGTCCTGTTTCAGTCAATTACTATCATCCTGACTGTCTGTCCATTCTGCTAAACTATCAATGTCCTGTTTCAGTCAATTACTATCCTCCTGACTGTCTGTCCATTCTGCTAAACTATCAATGTCCTGTTTCAGTCAATTACTATCATCCTGACTGTCTGTCCATTCTGCTAAACTATCAATGTCCTGTTTCAGTCATTTACTATCACCCTGACTGTCTGTCCATTCTGCTAAACTATCCATGTCCTGTTTCTGTCAATTACTTTCATCCTGACTGTCTATCCATTCTGCTGAACTATCAATGTCCTGTTTCTGTCAATTACTATCATCCTGACTGTCTATCCATTCTGCTGAACTATCAATGTCCTGTTTCAGTCAATTACTATCATCCTGACTGTCTGTCCATTCTGCTAAACTATCAATGTCCTGTTTCAGTCAATTGCGATCATCCTGACTGTCTATCCATTCTGCTAAACTATCAATGTCCTGTTTCAGTCAATTACTATCATCCTGACTGTCTGTCCATTCTGCTAAACTATCAATGTCCTGTTTCAGTCAATTGCGATCATCCTGACTGTCTATCCATTCTGCTAAACTATCAATGTCCTGTTTCAGTCAATTACTATCATCCTGACTGTCTGTCCATTCTGCTAAACTATCCATGTCCAGTTTCAGTCAATTAATATCATCCTGATGTCTATCCATTCTGCTAAACTATCCATGTCCAGTTTCTGTCAATTACTATCATCCTGACTGTCTGTCCATTCTGCTAAACTATCCATGTCCAGTTTCAGTCAATTACTATCATCCTGACTGTCTGTCCATTCTGCTAAACTATCCATGTCCTGTTTCAGTCAATTACTATCATCCTGACTGTCTGTCCATTCTGATAAACTATCAAAGTCCTGTTTCAGTCAATTACTATCATCCTGACTGTCTGTCTTTTCTGCTAAACTATCCATGTCCAGTTTCAGTCAATAACTATCATCCTGACTGTCTGTCCATTCTGCTAAACTATCCATGTCCTGTTTTAGTCAATTACTATCATCCTGACTGTCTGTCCATTCTGCTAAACTATCCATGTCCTGTTTCAGTCAATTACTATCATCCTGATCCTCTGTCCATACTGTTAACCAATCAATGTCCTGTTTCAGTCATTTACTATCACCCTGACTGTCTGTCCATTCTGCTAATTTATCAATGTCCAGTTTCAGTCAATTACTATCATCCTGAATGTCTGTCCATACTGCTAAACTATCAATGTCGTCTTTCAGTCAATTACTATCATCCTGACTGTCTGTCCATTCTGCTAAACTATCAATGTCCTGTTTCAGTCAATTACTATCATCCTGACTGTCTGTCCATTCTGCTAAACTATCCATGTCCAGTTTCAGTCAATTACTATCATCCTGACTGTCTGTCCATTCTGCTAAACTATCAAAGTCCTGTTTCAGTCAATTACTATCATCCTGATGACTATCCATTCTGCTAAACTATCAATGTCCTGTTTCAGTCAATTACTATCATCCTGACTGTCTGTCCATTCTGCTATACTATCCATGTCCAGTTTCAGTCAATTACTATCATCCTGACTGTCTGTCCACTCTGCTAAACTATCCACGTCCTGTTTCAGTCAATTACTGTCATCCTGACTCTCTGTCCATTCTGCTAATCTATCCATGTCCTATTTCAGTCAATTACTATCATCCTGACTGTCTGTCCATTCTGCTAATCTATCCATGTCCTGTTTCAGTCAATTACTATCATCCAGACTGTCTGTCCATTCTGCTAAACTATCAATGTCCTGTTTCAGTCAATTACTATCATCCTGACTCTCTGTCCCTTCTGCTAATCTATCCATGTCCTGTTTCAGTCAATTACTATCATCCAGACTGTCTGTCCATTCTGCTAAACTATCAATGTCCTGTTTCAGTCAATTACTATCATCCTGACTGTCTGTCCATTCTGCTAAACTATCAATGTCCTGTTTCAGTCAATTACTATCATCCTGACTGTCTGTCCATTCTGCTAAACTATCAATGTCCTGTTTCAGTCAGTTACTATCATACAGAATGTCTGTCCATTCTGCTAAACTATCAATGTCCTGTTTCAGTCAATTACTATCATCCTGATCCTCTGTCCATACTGCTAACCTATCAATGTCCTTTTTCAGTCATTTACTATCACCCTGACTGTCTGTCCATTCTGCTAATTTATCAATGTCCTGTTTCAGTCAATTACTATCATCCTGACTGTCTGTCCATTCTGCTAATTTATCAATGTCCTGTTTCAGTCAATTATTATCATCCTGACTGTCTGTCCATTCTGCTAAACTATCCATGTCTGTTTCAGTCAATTACTATCATCCTGACTGTCTGTCCATTCTGCTAAACTATCAATGTCCTGTTTCAGTCAATTACTATCATCCTGACTGTCTGTCCATTCTGCTAAACTATCCATGTCCAGTTTCAGTCAATTACTATCATCCTGACTGTCTGTCCATTCTGCTAATCTATCCATGTCCTGTTTCAGTCAATTACTATCATCCAGACTGTCTGTCCATTCTGCTAAACTATCAATGTCCTGTTTCAGTCAATTACTATCATCCTGACTCTCTGTCCCTTCTGCTAATCTATCAATGTCCTGTTTCAGTCAATTACTATCATTCTGACTGTCTGTCCATTCTGCTAATCTATCCATGTCCTGTTTCAGTCAATTTCTCTCATCCAGAATGTCTGTCCATTCTGCTAAACTATCAATGTCCTGTTTCAGTCAATTACTATCATCCTGACTGTCTGTCCATTCTGTTAAACTATCAATGTCCTGTTTCAGTCAATTACTATCATCCAGACTGTCTGTCCATTCTGCGAAACTATCAATGTCCTGTTTCAGTCAATTACTATCATCCTGACTGTCTGTCCATTCTGCTAATCTATCAATGTCCTGTTTCAGTCAATTACTATCATCCTGACTGTCTGTCCATTCTGCTAAACTATCAATGTCCTGTTTCAGTCAATTACTATCATCCTGACTGTCTGTCCATTCTGCTAAACTATCAATGTCCTGTTTCAGTCAATTACTATCATCCTGACAGTCTGTCCATTCTGCTAAACTATCAATGTCCTGTTTCAGTCAATTACTATCATCCTGATGTCTATCCATTCTGCTAAACTATCAATGTCCTGTTTCAGTCAATTACTATCATTCTGATCCTCTGTCCATACTGCTAACCTATCAATGTCCTGTTTCAGTCATTTCCTATCACCCTGACTTTCTGTCCATTCTGCTAATTTATCAATGTCCTGTTTCAGTCAATTACTATCATCCTGACTGTATGTCCATTCTGCTAAACTATCCATGTCCTGTTTCAGTCAATTACTATCACCCTGACTGTCTGTCCATTCTGCTAATTTATCAATGTCCTGTTTCAGTCAATTACTATCACCCTGACTGTCTGTCCATTCTGCTAATTTATCAATGTCCTGTTTCAGTCAATTACTATCATCCTGACTGTCTGTCCATTCTGCTAAACTATCCATGTCCTGTTTCAGTCAATTACTATCATCCTGACTGTCTGTCCATTCTGCTAAACTATCAATGTCCTGTTTCAGTCAATTAATATCATCCTGACTGTCTATCCATTCTGCTAAACTATCCATGTCCTGTTTCAGTCAATTACTATCATCCTGACTGTCTGTCCATTCTGCTAAACTATCAATGTCCTATTTCAGTCAATTACTATCATCCTGACTGTCTATCCATTCTGCTAAACTATCCATGTCCTGTTTCAGTCAATTACTATCATCCAGACTGTCTGTCCATTCTGCTAAACTATCCATGTCCTGCTTCAGTCAATTACTATCATCCTGACTGTCTGTCCATTCTGCTAAACTATCAATGTCCTGTTTCAGTCAATTACTATCATCCTGACTGTCTGTCCATTCTGCTAAACTATCAATGTCCTGTTTCAGTCAATTACTATCATCCTGACTGTCTGTCCATTCTGCTAAACTATCAATGTCCTGTTTCAGTCAATTACTATCATCCTGACTGTCTGTCCATTCTGCTAATATATCCATGTCCTGTTTCAGTCAATTACTATCATCCTGACTGTCTGTCCATTCTGCTAAACTATCAATATCCTGTTTCAGTCAATTACTATCATCCTGACTGTCTGTCCATTCTGCTAAACTATCAATGTCCTGTTTCAGTCAATTACTATCATCCTGACTGTCTATCCATTCTGCTGAACTATCAATGTCCTGTTTCTGTCAATTACTATCATCCTGACTGTCTATCCATTCTGCTGAACTATCAATGTCCTGTTTCAGTCAATTACTATCATCCTGACTGTCTGTCCATTCTGCTAAACTATCAATGTCCTGTTTCAGTCAATTGCGATCATCCTGACTGTCTATCCATTCTGCTAAACTATCAATGTCCTGTTTCAGTCAATTACTATCATCCTGACTGTCTGTCCATTCTGCTAAACTATCAATGTCCTGTTTCAGTCAATTGCGATCATCCTGACTGTCTATCCATTCTGCTAAACTATCAATGTCCTGTTTCAGTCAATTACTATCATCCTGACTGTCTGTCCATTCTGCTAAACTATCCATGTCCAGTTTCAGTCAATTACTATCATCCTGATGTCTATCCATTCTGCTAAACTATCCATGTCCAGTTTCAGTCAATTACTATCATCCTGACTGTCTGTCCATTCTGCTAAACTATCCATGTCCAGTTTCAGTCAATTACTATCATCCTGACTGTCTGTCCATTCTGCTAAACTATCCATGTCCTGTTTCAGTCAATTACTATCATCCTGACTGTCTGTCCATTCTGATAAACTATCAAAGTCCTGTTTCAGTCAATTACTATCATCCTGACTGTCTGTCTTTTCTGCTAAACTATCCATGTCCAGTTTCAGTCAATAACTATCATCCTGACTGTCTGTCCATTCTGCTAAACTATCCATGTCCTGTTTTAGTCAATTACTATCATCCTGACTGTCTGTCCATTCTGCTAAACTATCCATGTCCTGTTTCAGTCAATTACTATCATCCTGATCCTCTGTCCATACTGTTAACCAATCAATGTCCTGTTTCAGTCATTTACTATCACCCTGACTGTCTGTCCATTCTGCTAAACTATCCATGTCCAGTTTCAGTCAATTACTATCATCCTGATGTCTATCCATTCTGCTAAACTATCCATGTCCAGTTTCAGTCAATTACTATCATCCTGACTGTCTGTCCATTCTGCTAAACTATCCATGTCCAGTTTCAGTCAATTACTATCATCCTGACTGTCTGTCCATTCTGCTAAACTATCCATGTCCTGTTTCAGTCAATTACTATCATCCTGACTGTCTGTCCATTCTGATAAACTATCAAAGTCCTGTTTCAGTCAATTACTATCATCCTGACTGTCTGTCTTTTCTGCTAAACTATCCATGTCCAGTTTCAGTCAATAACTATCATCCTGACTGTCTGTCCATTCTGCTAAACTATCCATGTCCTGTTTTAGTCAATTACTATCATCCTGACTGTCTGTCCATTCTGCTAAACTATCCATGTCCTGTTTCAGTCAATTACTATCATCCTGATCCTCTGTCCATACTGTTAACCAATCAATGTCCTGTTTCAGTCATTTACTATCACCCTGACTGTCTGTCCATTCTGCTAATTTATCAATGTCCAGTTTCAGTCAATTACTATCATCCTGAATGTCTGTCCATACTGCTAAACTATCAATGTCGTCTTTCAGTCAATTACTATCATCCTGACTGTCTGTCCATTCTGCTAAACTATCAATGTCCTGTTTCAGTCAATTACTATCATCCTGACTGTCTGTCCATTCTGCTAAACTATCCATGTCCAGTTTCAGTCAATTACTATCATCCTGACTGTCTGTCCATTCTGCTAAACTATCAAAGTCCTGTTTCAGTCAATTACTATCATCCTGATGACTATCCATTCTGCTAAACTATCAATGTCCTGTTTCAGTCAATTACTATCATCCTGACTGTCTGTCCATTCTGCTATACTATCCATGTCCAGTTTCAGTCAATTACTATCATCCTGACTGTCTGTCCACTCTGCTAAACTATCCACGTCCTGTTTCAGTCAATTACTGTCATCCTGACTCTCTGTCCATTCTGCTAATCTATCCATGTCCTATTTCAGTCAATTACTATCATCCTGACTGTCTGTCCATTCTGCTAATCTATCCATGTCCTGTTTCAGTCAATTACTATCATCCAGACTGTCTGTCCATTCTGCTAAACTATCAATGTCCTGTTTCAGTCAATTACTATCATCCTGACTCTCTGTCCCTTCTGCTAATCTATCCATGTCCAGTTTCAGTCAATTACTATCATCCAGACTGTCTGTCCATTCTGCTAAACTATCAATGTCCTGTTTCAGTCAATTACTATCATCCTGACTGTCTGTCCATTCTGCTAAACTATCAATGTCCTGTTTCAGTCAATTACTATCATCCTGACTGTCTGTCCATTCTGCTAAACTATCCATGTCCAGTTTCAGTCAGTTACTATCATACAGACTGTCTGTCCATTCTGCTAAACTATCAATGTCCTGTTTCAGTCAATTACTATCATCCTGATCCTCTGTCCATACTGCTAACCTATCAATGTCCTGTTTCAGTCATTTACTATCACCCTGACTGTCTGTCCATTCTGCTAATTTATCAATGTCCTGTTTCAGTCAATTACTATCATCCTGACTGTCTGTCCATTCTGCTAATTTATCCATGTCCAGTTTCAGTCAATTATTATCATCCTGACTGTCTGTCCATTCTGCTAAACTATCCATGTCTGTTTCAGTCAATTACTATCATCCTGACTGTCTGTCTATTCTGCTAAACTATCAATGTCCTGTTTCAGTCAATTACTATCATCCTGACTGTCTGTCCATTCTGCTAAACTATCCATGTCCAGTTTCAGTCAATTACTATCATCCTGACTGTCTGTCCATTCTGCTAAACTATCCATGTCCAGTTTCAGTCAGTTACTATCATACAGACTGTCTGTCCATTCTGCTAAACTATCAATGTCCTGTTTCAGTCAATTACTATCATTCTGACTGTCTGTCCATTCTGCTAATCTATCCATGTCCTGTTTCAGTCAATTTCTCTCATCCAGAATGTCTGTCCATTCTGCTAAACTATCAATGTCCTGTTTCAGTCAATTACTATCATCCTGACTGTCTGTCCATTCTGTTAAACTATCAATGTCCTGTTTCAGTCAATTACTATCATCCAGACTGTCTGTCCATTCTGCGAAACTATCAATGTCCTGTTTCAGTCAATTACTATCATCCTGACTGTCTGTCCATTCTGCTAATCTATCAATGTCCTGTTTCAGTCAATTACTATCATCCTGACCGTCTGTCCATTCTGCTAAACTATCAATGTCCTGTTTCAGTCAATTACTATCATCCTGACTGTCTGTCCATTCTGCTAAACTATCAATGTCCTGTTTCAGTCAATTACTATCATCCTGACAGTCTGTCCATTCTGCTAAACTATCAATGTCCTGTTTCAGTCAATTACTATCATCCTGATGTCTATCCATTCTGCTAAACTATCAATGTCCTGTTTCAGTCAATTACTATCATTCTGATCCTCTGTCCATACTGCTAACCTATCAATGTCCTGTTTCAGTCATTTCCTATCACCCTGACTTTCTGTCCATTCTGCTAATTTATCAATGTCCTGTTTCAGTCAATTACTATCATCCTGACTGTATGTCCATTCTGCTAAACTATCCATGTCCTGTTTCAGTCAATTACTATCACCCTGACTGTCTGTCCATTCTGCTAATTTATCAATGTCCTGTTTCAGTCAATTACTATCACCCTGACTGTCTGTCCATTCTGCTAATTTATCAATGTCCTGTTTCAGTCAATTACTATCATCCTGACTGTCTGTCCATTCTGCTAAACTATCCATGTCCTGTTTCAGTCAATTACTATCATCCTGACTGTCCGTCCATTCTGCTAAACTATCAATGTCCTGTTTCAGTCAATTAATATCATCCTGACTGTCTATCCATTCTGCTAAACTATCCATGTCCTGTTTCAGTCAATTACTATCATCCTGACTGTCTGTCCATTCTGCTAAACTATCAATGTCCTATTTCAGTCAATTACTATCATCCTGACTGTCTATCCATTCTGCTAAACTATCCATGTCCTGTTTCAGTCAATTACTATCATCCAGACTGTCTGTCCATTCTGCTAAACTATCCATGTCCTGCTTCAGTCAATTACTATCATCCTGACTGTCTGTCCATTCTGCTAAACTATCAATGTCCTGTTTCAGTCAATTACTATCATCCTGACTGTCTGTCCATTCTGCTAAACTATCAATGTCCTGTTTCAGTCAATTACTATCATCCTGACTGTCTGTCCATTCTGCTAAACTATCAATGTCCTGTTTCAGTCAATTACTATCATCCTGACTGTCTGTCCATTCTGCTAATATATCCATGTCCTGTTTCAGTCAATTACTATCATCCTGACTGTCTGTCCATTATGCTAAACTATCAATGTCCTGTTTCAGTCAATTACTATCATCCTGACTCTCTGTCCATTCTGCTAAACTATCAATGTCCTGTTTCAGTCAATTACTATCATCCTGACTGTCTGTCCATTCTGCTAAACTATCAATGTCCTGTTTCAGTCAATTACTATCATCCTGAATGTCTGTCCATTCTGCTAAACTATCAATGTCCTGTTTCAGTCAATTACTATCATCCTGACTGTCTATCCATTCTGCTAAACTATCCATGTCCTGTTTCAGTCAATTACTATCATCCTGACTGTCTGTCCATTCTGCTAAACTATCAATGTCCTGTTTCAGTCAATTACTATCATCCTGACTGTCTATCCATTCTGCTAAACTATCCATGTCCTGTTTCAGTCAATTACTATCATCCAGACTGTCTGTCCATTCTGCTAAACTATCCATGTCCTGCTTCAGTCAATTACTGTCATCCTGACTGTCTGTCCATTCTGCTAATCTATCAATGTCCTGTTTCAGTCAATTACTATCATCCTGACTGTCTGTCCATTCTGCTAAACTATCAATGTCCTGTTTCAGTCAATTACTATCATCCTGACTGTCTGTCCATTCTGCTAAACTATCAATGTCCTGTTTCAGTCAATTACTATCATCCTGACTGTCTGTCCATTCTGCTAAATTATCAATGTCCTGTTTCAGTCAATTACTATCATCCTGACTGTCTGTCCATTCTGCTAAACTATCAATGTCCTGTTTCAGTCAATTACTGTCATCCTGACTCTCTGTCCATTCTGCTAAACTATCCATGTCCTGTTTCAGTCAATTACTATCATCCAGACTGTCTGTTCATTCTGCTAAACTATCCATGTCCTGCTTCAGTCAATTACTGTCATCCTGACTCTCTGTAAATTCTGCTAAACTATCCATGTCCTGTTTCAGTCAATTACTATCATCCTAACTCGCTGTCCATTCTGCTAAACTATCCATGTCCTGTTTCAGTCAATTACTATCATCCTAACTCTCTGTCCATTCTGCTAAACTATCCATGTCCTGTTTCAGTCAATTACTATCATCCTGACTGTCTGTCCATTCTGCTAAACTATCAATGTCCTGTTTCAGTCAATTACTATCATCCTGACTGTCTATCCATTCTGCTAAACTATCCATGTCCTGTTTCAGTCAATTTCTATCATCCAGACTGTCAGTCCATTCTGCTAAACTATCCATGTCCTGCTTCAGTCAATTACTGTCATCCTGACTCTCTGTCCATTCTGCTAAACTATCCATGTCCTGTTTCAGTCAATTACTATCATCCAGACTGTCTGTCCATTCTGCTAAAGTATCCATGTCCTGCTTCAGTCAATTACTGTCATCCTGACTCTCTGTCCATTCTGCTAAACTATCCATGTCCTGTTTCAGTCAATTACTATCATCCTAACTCTCTATCCATTCTGCTAAACTATCCATGTCCTGTTTCAGTCAATTACTATCATCCTAACTCTCTGTCCATTCTGCTAACCTATCCATGTCCTGTTTCAGTCAATTACTATCATCCTGACTGTCTGTCCATTCTGCTAAACTATCAATATCCTGTTTCAGTCAATTACTATCATCCTGACTGTCTGTCCATTCTGCTAAACTATCCATGTCCTGTTTCAGTCAATTACTATCATCCTGATTGTCTGTCCATTCTGCTAATCTATCCATGTCCTGTTTCAGTCAATTACTATCATCCTGACTGTCTGTCCATTCTGCTAAACTATCAATCTCCTGTTTCAGTCAATAACTATCATCCTGACTGTCTGTCCATTCTGCTAAACTATCCATGTCCTGTTTTAGTCAATTACTATCATCCTGACTCTCTGTCCATTCTGCGAAACTATCAATGTCCTATTTCAGTCAATTACTATCATCCTGACTGTCTGTCTTTTCTGCTAAACTATCCATGTCCAGTTTCAGTCAATAACTATCATCCTAACTGTCTGTCCATTCTGCTAACCTATCCATGTCCTGTTTCAGTCAATTACTATCATCCTGACTGTCTGTCCATTCTGCTAAACTATCAATATCCTGTTTCAGTCAATTACTATCATCCAGACTGTCTGTCCATTCTGCTAAACTATCAATGTCCTGTTTCAGTCAATTACTATCATCCTGATCCTCTGTCCATACTGCTAACCTATCAATGTCCTGTTTCAGTCATTTACTATCACCCTGACTGTCTGTCCATTCTGCTAATTTATCAATGTCCTGTTTCAGTCAATTACTATCATCCTGACTGTCTGTCCATTCTGCTAATTTATCAATGTCCTGTTTCAGTCAATTATTATCATCCTGACTGTCTGTCCATTCTGCTAAACTATCCATGTCTGTTTCAGTCAATTACTATCATCCTGACTGTCTGTCCATTCTGCTAAACTATCAATGTCCTGTTTCAGTCAATTACTATCATCCTGACTGTCTGTCCATTCTGCTAAACTATCCATGTCCAGTTTCAGTCAATTACTATCATCCTGACTGTCTGTCCATTCTGCTAATCTATCCATGTCCTGTTTCAGTCAATTACTATCATCCAGACTGTCTGTCCATTCTGCTAAACTATCAATGTCCTGTTTCAGTCAATTACTATCATCCTGACTCTCTGTCCCTTCTGCTAATCTATCAATGTCCTGTTTCAGTCAATTACTATCATTCTGACTGTCTGTCCATTCTGCTAATCTATCCATGTCCTGTTTCAGTCAATTTCTCTCATCCAGAATGTCTGTCCATTCTGCTAAACTATCAATGTCCTGTTTCAGTCAATTACTATCATCCTGACTGTCTGTCCATTCTGTTAAACTATCAATGTCCTGTTTCAGTCAATTACTATCATCCAGACTGTCTGTCCATTCTGCGAAACTATCAATGTCCTGTTTCAGTCAATTACTATCATCCTGACTGTCTGTCCATTCTGCTAATCTATCAATGTCCTGTTTCAGTCAATTACTATCATCCTGACTGTCTGTCCATTCTGCTAAACTATCAATGTCCTGTTTCAGTCAATTACTATCATCCTGACTGTCTGTCCATTCTGCTAAACTATCAATGTCCTGTTTCAGTCAATTACTATCATCCTGACAGTCTGTCCATTCTGCTAAACTATCAATGTCCTGTTTCAGTCAATTACTATCATCCTGATGTCTATCCATTCTGCTAAACTATCAATGTCCTGTTTCAGTCAATTACTATCATTCTGATCCTCTGTCCATACTGCTAACCTATCAATGTCCTGTTTCAGTCATTTCCTATCACCCTGACTTTCTGTCCATTCTGCTAATTTATCAATGTCCTGTTTCAGTCAATTACTATCATCCTGACTGTATGTCCATTCTGCTAAACTATCCATGTCCTGTTTCAGTCAATTACTATCACCCTGACTGTCTGTCCATTCTGCTAATTTATCAATGTCCTGTTTCAGTCAATTACTATCACCCTGACTGTCTGTCCATTCTGCTAATTTATCAATGTCCTGTTTCAGTCAATTACTATCATCCTGACTGTCTGTCCATTCTGCTAAACTATCCATGTCCTGTTTCAGTCAATTACTATCATCCTGACTGTCCGTCCATTCTGCTAAACTATCAATGTCCTGTTTCAGTCAATTAATATCATCCTGACTGTCTATCCATTCTGCTAAACTATCCATGTCCTGTTTCAGTCAATTACTATCATCCTGACTGTCTGTCCATTCTGCTAAACTATCAATGTCCTATTTCAGTCAATTACTATCATCCTGACTGTCTATCCATTCTGCTAAACTATCCATGTCCTGTTTCAGTCAATTACTATCATCCAGACTGTCTGTCCATTCTGCTAAACTATCCATGTCCTGCTTCAGTCAATTACTATCATCCTGACTGTCTGTCCATTCTGCTAAACTATCAATGTCCTGTTTCAGTCAATTACTATCATCCTGACTGTCTGTCCATTCTGCTAAACTATCAATGTCCTGTTTCAGTCAATTACTATCATCCTGACTGTCTGTCCATTCTGCTAAACTATCAATGTCCTGTTTCAGTCAATTACTATCATCCTGACTGTCTGTCCATTCTGCTAATATATCCATGTCCTGTTTCAGTCAATTACTATCATCCTGACTGTCTGTCCATTATGCTAAACTATCAATGTCCTGTTTCAGTCAATTACTATCATCCTGACTCTCTGTCCATTCTGCTAAACTATCAATGTCCTGTTTCAGTCAATTACTATCATCCTGACTGTCTGTCCATTCTGCTAAACTATCAATGTCCTGTTTCAGTCAATTACTATCATCCTGAATGTCTGTCCATTCTGCTAAACTATCAATGTCCTGTTTCAGTCAATTACTATCATCCTGACTGTCTATCCATTCTGCTAAACTATCCATGTCCTGTTTCAGTCAATTACTATCATCCTGACTGTCTGTCCATTCTGCTAAACTATCAATGTCCTGTTTCAGTCAATTACTATCATCCTGACTGTCTATCCATTCTGCTAAACTATCCATGTCCGGTTTCAGTCAATTACTATCATCCAGACTGTCTGTCCATTCTGCTAAACTATCCATGTCCTGCTTCAGTCAATTACTGTCATCCTGACTGTCTGTCCATTCTGCTAATCTATCAATGTCCTGTTTCAGTCAATTACTATCATCCTGACTGTCTGTCCATTCTGCTAAACTATCAATGTCCTGTTTCAGTCAATTACTATCATCCTGACTGTCTGTCCATTCTGCTAAACTATCAATGTCCTGTTTCAGTCAATTACTATCATCCTGACTGTCTGTCCATTCTGCTAAACTATCCATGTCCTGTTTCAGTCAATGACTATCATCCTGACTGTCTGTCCATTCTGCTAAACTATCAATGTCCTGTTTCAGTCAATTACTATCATCCTGACTGTCTGTCCATTCTGCTAAACTATCCATGTCCTGTTTCAGTCAATTACTATCATCCTGACTGTCTGTCCATTCTGCTAAACTATCAATGTCCTGTTTCAGTCAATTACTATCATCCTGACTGTCTGTCCATTCTGCTAAACTATCCATGTCCTGTTTCAGTCAATTACTATCATCCTGACTGTCTATCCATTCTGCTAAACTATCAATGTCCTGTTTCAGTCAATTACTATCATCCTGATCCTCTGTCCATTCTTTTAAACTATCAATGTCCTGTTTCAGTCAATTACTATCATCCTGACAGTCTGTCCATTCTGCTAAACTATCAATGTCCTGTTTCTGTCAATTACTATCATCCTGATCCTCTGTCCATTCTGCTAAACTATCCATGTCCTGTTTCAGTCAATGACTATCATCCTGACTGTCTGTCCATTCTGCTAAACTATCCATGTCCTGTTTCAGTCAATTACTATCATCCTGACTGTCTGTCCATTCTGCTAAACTATCAATGTCCTGTTTCAGTCAATTACTATCATCCTGACTGTCTGTCCATTCTGCTAAACTATCAATGTCCTGTTTCAGTCAATTCCTATCATCCTGACTGTCTATCCATTCTGCTAAATTATCCATGTCCTGTTTCAGTCAATTACTATCATCGTGACTGTCTGTCCATTCTGCTAAACTATCAATGTCCTGTTTCAGTCAATTACTATCATTCTGACTGTCTGTCCATTCTGCTAAACTATCAATGTCCTGTTTCTGTCAATTACTATCATCCTGACTGTCTGTCCATTCTGCTAAATTATCAATGTCCTGTTTCAGTCAATTACTATCATCCTGACTGTCTATCCATTCTGCTAAACTATCAATGTCCTGTTTCAGTCAATTCCTATCATCCTGACTGTCTGTCCATTCTGCTAAACTATCAATGTCCTGTTTCAGTCAATTCCTATCATCCTGACTGTCTATCCATTCTGCTAAACTACCAATGTCCTGTTTCAGTCAATTACTATCATCCTGACTGTCTGTCCATTCTGCTAAACTATCCATGTCCTGTTTCAGTCAATTACTATCATCCTGACTGTCTGTCCATTCTGCTAATTTATCAATGTCCTGTTTCAGTCAATTACTATCATCCTGACTGTCTGTCCATTCTGCTAATTTATCAATGTCCTGATTCAGTCAATTACTATCATCCTGACTGTCTATCCATTCTGCTAAACTATCAATGTCCTGTTTCAGTCAATTACTATCATCCTGACTGTCTGTGCTTTCTGCTAAACTATCAATGTCCTGCTTCAGTCAATTACTATCATCCTGACTGTCTGTCCATTCTGCTAAAATATCAATGTCCTGTTTCAGTCAATTACTATCATCCTGATCCTCTGTCCATTCTGCTAAACTATCAATGTCCTGTTTCAGTCAATTACTATCATCCTGACTGTATGTCCATTCTGCTAAACTATCCATGTCCTGTTTCAGTCAATTACTATCATCCTGATCCTCTGTCCATTCTGCTAAACTATCAATGTCCTGTATCAGTCAATTACAATAATCTGTGATGTTGGGACTTCAGGAGTAGGCCGAGATGGATCATCAACTCGGCGCTTCTGGCTGAAGATTTTTGCAAATGCTTCAGCTTGTTTTTTTGCACTGATGTGCTGGGCTCCCCCATTCTTGAGAAAGGGGATATTTGTGGAGCTATCTCCTCCAGTTAGTTGTTTAATTGTCCATCACCATTCACGGCTGGATGTGGCAAGACTGCAGATCTTAGATCTGATCCGTTGTTTATGGAATCGCTAATCTCTGTCTATCACATGCTGCCTATGCAGTTTGGCACGTCGATACTCCTGCGTTGTGGCTTCACCTGGTCGACACCTCATTTTGAGGTATGCCTGGTGCTACTCCTGGCAAGCCCTCCTACACTCTTCATTGAATCCCATGTGCTTTAATTTTGCATGCTAACTTCTTACGTGGGATCCTATCAAAATCCTTCGGAAAGCCCAATACATCACTTCCACTCGTTATATCTTTTCTATTCTGTGAGTTACATCCTCAAAAAATCCCAGTGGATTTGCCAAGAATGGTTTCCCTTTCAGAAATTCATGTTGACTGTGTCCGATCTTGTCTTTGTTTTGCGTGTGCTCTGTTATTACATCTTTTATAATGTTCTCTCGCATTTTCCCCACTACTTATGTCAGGCTTACCGGTCAATAATTCCCTGTTGTGTCTCTCCCACCGTTTTTAAAAAGTGGTGTTACATTAGCTAACCTGCAATCCATTGGAACTCTTCCAGAGTCTATCGAAATTTGAAGACTGGCCAGCAATGCATTTACTATTTCTAGAGTCACTTCCTTAAGTACTTTGGGATGTAGATTATCAGGCCCTGGGGATTTATCAGCCTTGAATACCATCAATTTACCCAACACCATTTCCCTACTAATACTGATTTCATGCCGTCCCTCCTTCTTCCTGGACCCTATGTTCCCCAACATTACTGGGAGTTAATTTGTGTTCTCCTTTGTGAAGACAGAACCAAAGTATATATTTAATTGGTCTACCATTTCTTTGTTCCCCATTACTTCCAAACAGAATTCGATGAAGTGTCATTTAACAGGCTTGTCAATAAAGATAAAGCCCATGGAATAAAAGGGACAAAGTTGTCTCCATGAACAGAAGCAGAGAGAGGGGGTGAAAGGTTGTTTTTAGACTGGAGGAAGTTTCCCCAGGGGTCGTTACTGGGTCTGCTACTTTTCATGATTTATATTAAACACTTGGACTTGAGTGTAAATGGAACAATTTCAAACTTTACACTTGGCACAAAACTTGGAAGTGTACTGCGCAATGAGGATGATCGTAACAGACATCAAGTGGATGTAGATAGGTTGGTGGAATGGACGGACACATGGCAGATAAACTTTAACCGAAGCGCAAATTGATACATTTACATTGGACGGAGAGGAGAGGCAATGGAAAATAATGGGTGTCATTTTAATGGGGGTGCAGCAACAGAGTGGATGCATGTGAATAGTTCAATGGCAGGACATATAGATGAGCTTGTTAAAAATGACATGCTGTGTGACTGTTTCAAAGACAAACTATCCCTCCTTGTCCTTCACAAACTTACTGCAGTCTGTGACAATGTTCATAACAGCATCTTCCTCCCACACCTCTCCATTGTCGTCCAGCTGGAAGGAAATGCTGTTACCTTTTTATTATTTCATGGGATGTGGGCATCGCTGGCTAAACCAACATTCATTGCCCATCACTAATTGCCTTTGAAAAGGTGGTATTAAGCTGCCTCCTTGATCCGCTGCAGTCCATCTGGTGCCGGTACACCCACAGTACTATTTAGGAAGGGAGTTCCAGGATTTTGACCCAGTGACATAAAGGAACAGCGATATAGTTCCATTTCAGGATGGTATATGACTTGGAGGGGAACTTGCAGGTGGTGGTGTTCCCATGCATCGCTGCCATTGTCCTTCTAAGTTGTAGAGGTCGTGGGTTTGGAAGGTGCTGTCGAAGAAGCCTTGGTGTGCTGCTACAGTGCATCTTGTAGATGGTACACACTGCTGCCCCTGTGCTGGTGGTGAGGGAGTGCATGGCACCCCAATCACAACAATCAAGCGGGCTGTTTTGTCCTGGATGTTGTTGACCTCCTGGAGTGTTGTTGGTGCTGCACTCATCCAGGCAAGTGGACAGTATTTCATCACACTCCTGACTTGTGCCTTGTAAATGGTGTACAGGCTTTGGGGAGTCAGAAGGTGAGTTACTCTCTGCAGCATTCCGAGCCTTTGACCTGCTCTTGTAGCTGCAATTCAGCTTCTGTTCAATGGTAACCCCTAGGATGTTGATTGTGGGAGATTCAGCGATGGTAATGCCGTTGAATGTCAAGGGGAGATGGTTAGATTCTCTCTTATTGGAAATAATTGTGTCCTGGCACTTGTGTGTCATGAATGTTACTTTCCACTTATCAGCACAAGCCTGAATGTTGTCCAGGTCTTGCTGCATATGTCTGTCTTCAGTATCTGAGCAGTTGTGAATAGTGATCATCATTGTACAGTCATCAGTGAACTTTCCCACTTCTGACCTTATGATTGAAGAGGGTCATTGATGAAGCAGCTGAAGATGTTTGGGCCTAGGACACTACCCTGAGCAACTCCTGCAGTGATGTCCTGGAACTGAGATGATTGACCTCCAACAACCACAACCATCTTCCTTTATGCTGGGTTAGGAATGACTCCAACCAGTTGATTTCTCCCATTGACTTCTGCTGAGCTAGGTTCCATTCATAGCTAAAAGTACAGAAAATGTTGTGAATACTCAGCTTGTCTGGCAGCATCTGTGGAGAGAGAAGCAGAGTTAATGTTTCATGTTGATGACCTTTCATCAAAACCGACAACGGTCAGAAATGTAAAGGGTTTTGAACAAGTGAAAGGTGGGGAAGAGCAACAAAAAGGAGGGTCTGAATAGGACCGAGGGCAGAGAGATTAAATGACAAAAAACAAGGCATTTGTTCAGAGAGAGTGTTAATGGCTGAATAATGAACTGCTCTGTCTGAAAGCAAAAGCATGAAAAACAAGTTTAAGATCATGTGACGGTGTGACATTGTTGAACTCAGTGTTGATCCAGAGGCTCTAAAGTGTCTAATTGGAAGATGAGGTTCTGTTCCTCAAGCTTGAATTGAGCTTCACTGGAACACTGCAGCAGGTGGAGGTCAGAAATGTCAGAGTGGCCGCAGGGCAGTGAATTAAAATGGCAAGTGACCAGAAGCCCGGGGTTCGGCTGACTGAGTGGACAGGCCCCACAAAGCGGTCACTCAATCTTTATTTGGTCTACCCAATGTTTTCTTTTTGTTACTCGTTCATGGGATGTGTTCATCACTGACTAGGACAGCATTTTTATGCCATCCTTAAGGGAGAGGAGACCGCATTGTGAGCAGCGAATACTGTATACTAAATTGAAAGAAGTACTAATAAATTGCTGCTTCACCTGAAAGGAATGTTTAGGGCCTTGGATAGTGAGGCTAGAGGAGGTAAAAGGGCAGATATGAAACCTTCTGTGATTGCATGGGACGGTGCCGTGGGAAGGGGACAAGGTATTGGGGGTGAGGGAGGAGTGGACCAGGGTGTCATGGAGGGAACAATCCCTTCAGAATGCTGACAGCGGAGGGTGGGGGGAAGGAGCTCTTGGTAGTGGCATCACACTGGAGGTGGCAGAAATGGTGGAAAGTGATACTTTGGATGTGGAGGCTGATGGGGTGGAAAGTGAAGACAAGATGAACCCTTTCACAGGTCTGGGAGGGAGGGGAAGGGGTGAGGGTAAAGGTGTGGAAAATGGGTCAGACCCAGTTGAAGGCCCTGTCAACCAAAGTGGGGGGGGGGGATCCTCAGTGGAGGAAAAAGGAAGACATATCAGAAGTGTTGTCGTGGAAGGTTGCATCATCAGAACAGATGCGATGGAGAAACGGGGAGAATGGAATGGAGTCCTGACAGGAGGCAGGGTGTGAAGAAGTGTAGTCGAGGTGGCTGTGAGACTCACTGGACTTATAATGGATATTATTGGGCAGCCTATCCCAAGAGATGGAGACAGAAAAGTCGAGGAAGGGAAGTGTTGGAGATGGACAACAAGAAGGTGAAAGAAGGGTGAAAATTGGAAGCAATGTTGATAAAAGTTTCCAGTTCGAGATGGGAGCAGGAAACAGCACCGATACAGTTATCAATGCACCAGAAGAAAGAGCTCAGGGAGGGTACCTGAGTCGGACTGGAACAAGGAATGTTCAAGATATGCGATAATAAGACGGGCATAGTTAAGACACATGCGGGTACCCATAGCAACACCATTTACTTGAAGTTCAGCTATGAAGAGAGACTGGTTGTTTTCCTCAGAGCAGAGAATGCTGAGGGGGGACCTGATTGAGGTATACAAAATTATGAGCGGCATAGATTGGGTAGATGGGAAGAAACCTTTTCCTTAGCAGAGGTGTCAATAACCAGGGGGCATAGATTTAAGGTAAGGAGCAGGAGTTTTAGAGGAGATTTGAGGAAAAATGTTGTCACCCAGAGGGTGGTTGGAATCTGGAACCCACTGCCTGAAGGGATGGAAGAGGCAGGAATGCTCACACCATTTAAGAAGTATTTAGATGATCACTTGAAACGCCATAACCTACAAGGCTACGGGCCAAGTTCTGGAAAATGGGGTTAGAATAGTTAGTGCTTGATGGCCAGCATGGGCATGATGGGCCGAAGGACCTTTTCTGTGCTGTGTAACTCTATGTCTCTATGAAGTGAGTGGAGTTGAAGGAGATGTTGTTCAATGTGAGAACAGGTTCAGCCAGGCGGACGAGGGTGGTGGTGGATGGGAACTGGTTAGGCCTCTGTTCAAGGAAGAAGCAGAGAGCCCTCAAACCGTGCTGGTCGGGGATGGTGGTATAGAGAGATTGGACGTCCATAGTGAAGAGGAGGTTGTTAGGGCCAGGAAAGTGGAAATTATCGTAGTCCGTCCGAAGAATAACGTAAGTAGGAGGGAAGAGACTTGTCAAGGGGAGAAAAAATCGAGCCAAGATGGGAAGAAATAAGTTAAGTGGGACAGGAACAGTCTAAAAAGATGGATCCACTAGGATAGTCATGTATGTGGATTTTAGGAAGGAGGTAGAAGTGGACTGTCTGGGGTTGTGTGACTGAGGGTAGAAGCTGCAGAGGGACAAAGTCTGGAGAAGATGAGGTCAGTGACAGTGTCCAGCAGACGACGTCTTGATGTTCTGTGTTGGGGTCATGATCCAGGGGGAGGTTGGAAGAAGTGTTTGAGAGTTGGCGCTGAGCCTCTGCAAGGTAGAGGTTGGAACGCCAGACAAAAACAGCAACACCCTTATCTGCAGGTGTCATCGCCATGTCAGGATTAGACCTGAGAGAATGGGGTGCGGCAAGTTCAGAGGGAGACAGATTAGCGTCAGTAAAGGGAGCAAAGAAATTGAGATGGCCGATATTTCACCGACAGTTCGCAATGAAAAGATCAATGTGGGTAAGAGGCCAGAGGAAAGCGTCCAGGTAGAGGCGAAATATTGCAAGTGGCTGAGTGGGTCCACTGGTCGGGGGAAAAATCCCTGGCTAAGAAGTGGGCAGGAGGCGATGGCATTGCAAAGAGCTCAACGTCATGCTGAGCGTGACATGAAATGAGGTGGGAGTGTAAGGGGATAAAACTGAGTCCTTTGCTAAGTACAGTTCGTTCAGTGAGAGAGGAGAAGGTGCCACTGTTTAAAAATAAGGGATCACCCATTTAAAACAGAGATGAGGAGAAGTTGTTTCCTCTCAGAGGCTCGTGAGTCTTTGGAATTCTCTTTCTCAAAAGACAGTGGAACCGGAGTCTTTGAATATTTTTTAACTTGGAGATAGATAGATTTTTGATAAGCAAGGGGGTGAAATGTTATTGGAGGTGGGGGTGAAATGTTATGGAAGGTAGGTGGAAATGTGGAGTAATCAGTTCAGCCATGAAATCATTGAATGGCAGAGCAGGCTCGAAGGGCCGAGTGGCCTACTCCTGCTCCTACTTCGTATGTTCATATATAAACATATGTTGTTGTTATTGATGTCTTCGGAACAGCTCTGTATACTTCTCCACAGCCTGAAAAACAATCTATTTTCTGTGCCTTAGTCAATTGGATGTTTACACAACCTCTGCAACTTTGATCAATTGGGTTCAGTTTTCCTAAGAAGTCTATTAAATGGCACTTGATCAAATGCCTTTTATAAGTTTATATACATAACACCAGCTGTGCCACCCTCATCAATCCCCCATATTACTATATCAAATTAATCCTTCAAATTTGTTCTGTACAATTTGCCTTTAACATGTTCATGGTAGCTGACATTTATAAACCCTTGTATTGAAAATCAACAGGTATCTTTGTACACACTGATGGTTGTAATTTCCCCACCAGGGACACTCGTCTGACAGGTCAGTAAATACAGGGTTTATTCCATCTCTCCTTTTTTAAATGGGGTGAAACATTTCCAACTCTCCAGTCCTCTGCCACGTCTCCCATATCCAAGGATTGGAAGATTCTGGCGAGTGCATCTGCTATTTCCATCATTCATTACCTCAGCAACCCTCATACATCCCATCCAGACCGGGTAAATGTCATTCATTATAAAGTGTTGGATTGAAAGGCTTTAACTGATCATGTTTGTTCAGTGATTGTAATTAATGTCAGTCTCTATGGACCCTAATTGTGTCACTGGAGGGTTTCCCTCTTCTATTAATAAGGGGCTCTTTTCAATTTGTTATCCCGTAGTGTCAGCGGGAACATCAGCCCCGGCACTAACAGTGATCAGCGGTTCCAGAGAGAGGGAGAGGATAGATCAGAATCTGAGAGCAATAGCTTGGAATGTTACAACAATGGGTCAGAATCTGAGAACAATACATTGGAATGTTACAACAATGGGTCAGAATCTGAGAACAATCGACTGGAATGTTACAACAATGGGTCAGAATCTGAGAACAATAGATTGGAATGTTACAACAATAGACAGGAGTTTATCCTATTGGTTTGATGATCTTACTGCGGATTATTATTGGATAACATTGGAGGATCGGATCCGTTTTGCACTGATAATAATTCAACACATTTATTATCCCATCCTCGCTATTGTTGGTGTCCCTGGTAAGTCCCTTTATCCAGCTATTAATTCTATAAACCATGATTAAATGTTTTACTGTTCTTAACAACAACTACCTCTGAAATATTGTCCTCCGTGTGTGCCCATTTGCTGCATAAACTCTTGTCTGTGCCCTTGCCAAATCTACTATTCCAATGCTCTCCTGGTTACCTTCCCTATTGCAAACCGCCATAAGCCACAGTCTACCCAAAACTCTGTTCTCCATATCCTCACTCACACTAAATCACATTCACGCAACATCCATGTGCTCAGTGACATACATTGGTTTTTGTCGGATAGAGAATGTGGAAGAAATAAATGGGGTGTGTAAGAAAGGTACCACAACAACTATGGGTGAGTTTAATCTGCATATAGATTGGACAAATCAGATTGACAAAGGTAGCCTGGAAAACTAGCACATTGAGTGTATTTAGGACAGGTCCTTACAGTAGCACGTTCTAGAGTCAACCAGAGTGCAGGCTATTCTAGATCTGGTAATGTGCAATAAGACAGGATTGATCAAGAACCTCCTGGTAAAGCAGCCTCGAGGCAACAATGACAGGATTTCAATGTTCAGATTGAAGGGAAAACTGTGGGCCTAAGTCTAGTTTGTTAAACCTAAATAAAGGTAATTATAAGGATATGAAGGTATAGCTAGCAAGAGTGAACTGGGAAACCAGGTTAAAAGTTAAGACAATAGAGATTCAGTGTCCTCTCAGGACAGTTCAGGCAAGGTTTACCAGACTAACACCTGGAATGAGCGGGTTGTCGTATGAGGAACGGTTGGAGAGTCTAGGCTTGTATCTGCTGGAGTTTAGAGGAATAAGAGGCAACTTGATTGACACATAAAAGATCCTGATGGCATTTAACAGACTCGATGCGGGAAGAATTTTTCCTCTTACGTAGAAACATAGAAAATAGGAGCAGGAGTAGGCCATTCGGCCCTTCATGCATGCTCCGCCATTCATTATGATCATTGATGATCATCCAACTCAGCAGTCTGTTCCAACTTTTGCTCCATACCCTTTGATCCCTTTAGACCCAAGAGCTATATCTAACTCCTTCTTGAAAACATACAATGTTTTGGCCTCAACTCCTTTCGGTGGTAGCAAATTCCACAGGCTCACCATTCTCTGGGTGATGAAATTGCTCCACATCTCAGTCCTGAAAGGTTTACCCCGTATCCTTAGACTATGGCCCCTAGTTCTGGACTCCCCCACCATCGGAAATATCCTTCCTGCATCTCCCCTGTCAAGTCCTGTTAGAATTTTATAGGTTTCTATGAGATCCCCCTCACTCTTCTGAACTCCAGCGATTATAATCCTACCCGACTCAATCTATCCTCACACGTCAGTCCTGCCATCTCAGGAATCAGCCTGGTAAACTTTCACTGCAGTCCCTCTGTAGTAAGAACATCCTTCCTCAGATAAGGAGACCAAAACTGCACACAATATTCCAGGTGTGGCCTCACCAAGGCCCTGTATAATTGCAGCAAGACATCCCTGCTTCTGGAATCGAATCCTCTCGCTATGAAGGCCAACATACCATTTGCCTTTTTTACCGCCTGTTGCACCTGCATGCTTACCTTCAGCGACTGGTGTACGAGAACACCCAGGTCTCGCTGCATATTCCCCTCTCTCAGTTTATAGCCGTTCAGATAATAATCTGCCTTCCATTTATTGCTACGAAAGTGGATAACCTCACATTTATCCACATTATACTGCATCTGCCATGCAATAGCCCACTCACTCAACTTGTCCAAATCACACTGAAGCCTCTCTGCATCCTCCTCACAACTCACCTCCCACCCAGTTTTGTGTCATCTGCAAATTTGGAGACATTACATTTAGTTCCCTCGTCTAAATCATGAATGTATATTGTGAATAGCTGCTGTCCTAGCACCAATCCCTGCGGTACCCCACTGGTCATGCCTGCCATTCAGAAAAAAGACCCATTTATCCCTACGCTTTGTTTCCTGTCCGCCAACCAATTTTCTGTCCCTCGCAATACATTACCCCCAGTACCATGCGTTTTAATTTTACACGCTAATCTCTTATGTGGGACTTTGTCAAAAGCCTTCTGAAAGTCCAAATAAACCACATCCACCGGCTCCCCCTCATCAACTCTACTCGTTACATCCTCGAAGATTTCTAGTAGATTTATCAAGCATGATTTCCCTTTCGTAAATCCATGCTGACTCTACCCAATTCTCCAAGTGCTCCGCTATAAAATCTTTGATAATGCACTCTAGAATTTTCCCCACTACCGACGTCAGGCTGACTGGTCGATAATTCCCTGCTTTCTCTCTACCTCCCTTTTTAAATAGTGGGGTTACATTAGCTACCCTCCAATCTGTGGGAACTGTTCCAGGGTCTGTAGAAACTTGGACGATGACCTCCATCGCATCCACTATTTCCAGGGCCACTTCCTTAAGTACTCTGGGATGTAGACCATCAGGCCCTTGGGATTTATCAGCCTTCAATCCCATGAATTTCCCCACCATCATTTCTCGGCTAATATGGATGTCCTTCAGTACCGCTCTCTCACTGAGCCAACATTTCTGGTATGATATTTGTGTCCTCCTTTGTGAAATCAGAAACACAGTATGCGCTTAGTTGGTCAGCCATTTCTTTATTCCCCATAATAAATTCCCCTGTTTCTGACTGTAAGGGACCTACATTTGTCTTCACCAATCTTTTTCTCTTCACATACCTATAGAAACTTTTACCGTCAGTTTTTATGTTCCCTACAAGCTTGCTCTCGTACTCTATTTTCCCCTTCTTAATCAATCCCTTGGTCCTCCTTTGCTGAATTCTAAACTGCGCCCAATCCTCAGGTCTGTTGTGTTTCATGGCAAATTTATCTGCCTCTTCCTTGTATCTAATCTCTAGTCTCTAATTTCCCTTTTAAGCCATGTTTGGGCTACATTTCCCATTTTATTTTGGCGTCAGACAGGTATAAACAAATGTTGCAGTTCATCCATGCGCTATTTAAATGTTTGCCATTGCTTATCCACCGTCATCCCTTTAAGTAACATTTCCCAATGCGTCATGGCCAACTCACGCCTCATACCTTCGTAGTTTCCTTTACTAAGATTCAGGACCCTGGTCTCAGAATCAACTCCGCCACTCTCCATCTTGATGAAGAATTCTATCATGTTATAGTGGCTCATCCCCAAGGGGTCTCGCACCACTAGATTGCTAATTATTCCACTCTCATTACAAAATACTCAGTCTAGGATGACCTGTTCTCTAGTTGGTTCCTCAACGTATTGGTCCAGAAAACCATCCCGTATACACTCCAAGAATTCCTGCTCTGCAGTATTGTGACTCATTTGATTTGCCCAATCTATATGCAGATTAAGATCACCCATAATTACATAATTACCCATAATTTATCGCATGCATCTCTAATTTCCTATTTAGTGCCATTTCCAACATCACCACTACAGTTTTGGGGTCTATATACAACCTCCACTAATGTTTTTGCCCCTTAGTGTTTCTCAGCTCGACCCATGCAGATAACATATCGTCAGAGCTAATATCTTTCCTCACTATTGCGTTAATTTACACTTTAACCGGCAATGCAACCCCACCGCCTTTTGCTTTTTATCTGTCCTTCCTAAATATTGACTATCCCTGGATGTTCATTTCCTATCCCTGGTCACCATGTCTCTATAATCCCGACTATATCATACCCGTTTACGTCTATTTGCATGATTAATTAATCCACTTTATTTTGAATGCTCCGTGTATTAAGGCACTAAGATTTAAGGCTTACATTTTTAACATTACTTTTCCTCTTCCCAATATTTCCCACTGCGTACCTGTTTGATTCTGGCCCTTGATTTCTCTGCCTATCACTTTTCTTATTCCCCTTAATGTCGTTTGCTCTTTTCTTTGATCTCCTTCCTCTGGCTCCTTGCAAAGGTTCTCATCCCCCAGCCATTTTAGTTTAAACTCTCCTCAAGCACTCCAGCAAATACTCCCCCGAGGACATCAGTCCTGGTCATACACAGGTGTAGCCTACACAGTTTGTACTGGTCCCACCTCCCCCAGAACCGGTCCCAATGTCCCAGGAATCTAAACCCCTCCCCCTCACTCCATCTCTTCATCCACGTATTCATCCGATATATCCTGCTATTTCTACTCTGACTTGCACGTGGCACTAGCAGTAATCCTGAGATCACTATCTTTGAGGTCCTACATTTCAACTTACTTCCAAGCTCCCTATATTCTGCTTTTAGGATCTCGTCCTTTTTATTACCTATGTCGTTTATACCAATGTGTACCACGACCACTGGCTGTTCACCCTCCCCCTTCAGAATGTCCTGGAACCAGTCTGAGACATCCTTGACCCTAGCACCAGAGAGGTAACATACCATCCTGGAGTCTCTTTTGCGGCCACGGAAACGCCTATCTATTCCTGTTACTATTGAATCCCCTAAAACTATTGCATTCCCAGATGTTTTACTCCTCCCCTGTGCAGCGGAGCCAACCATGGTGCAACGAAATGGGCTGTTGCTGCTTTCCCCTTAGAGGCCATTCCCCCCAACAGTATCCAAAACAGTATATCTGTTTCGCAGGGGAATCGCCACAGGGGATTCCTGCACTGCCTGCCTAGTCCTCTTGCTCTGCATGGTGATCACCCACTCCCCTCCTGCCTGTGGAGTCTGAGCCTACGGTGTGACCTCCTCTCTATACATGCTATCTACGATACTCTCCACCTCGTGGATGCCCCATGGTATTCCTAGCTGACGCTCCAGCTCCGAAACCAAGGCTTCCAGGAGCTGCAGTTGGACACACTTCCGACACACATGCTGGTCCCAGGCATTGGAATTGTTCCCGGCTTCCGACATGGAGCACGAGGAGCACACTACGGCTTTGAGCTCTCCTGCCATGACTTAACCCTTTCAATTAAAATAAATCTTCTGGAAGATCTTAAAGTCCAATAATATCAATTACTCTAGATCCCTTTTTCCCTGGTCCTCGGTACTACAGAACTCCCTCCTTTAAAAAAATAACTACTTACTTTCATTGAAATAAACTTTAAACTTTTAAAAAAATTTTTGCCTTAGATACTTACCCAGCTGTTTCGAGGTATTCCCTAACAGCAGTAAATCAACTTTCAGCTCTCTTGTGATGTCACTGTTGTTGTTTTCTTTTATTTTCAAAACTCCGGCAGCTGAAAGAGCTCCTCTCCACTCCCAGAAGGTAAGAGACTGGAACTTGATCCTCGGGCTCGGGTTATAGGCTCCGCTCTCGGCGTTCTCCCGACAGATCCACTCCACTCCCGGAAGATAAGATTCTCTCTTGTGGGAGAATCTAGAACTCCGGGTCACTATTTAAAAATAAGGTGCCGCCCATTTTAGACAGGGTTGTGAGTCTTTAGAACACTTTTCCTCAGAAGGTGGTGGAAGCAGAGTCTTTGAATATTTTTAAAGCAGAGGTAGATAGATTCTTGATAAGCAAGGGGTGGAAGATTATTGTGGAAGGCGAGAATGTGGAGTTGGGGTTACAATCAGATCAGATATGATCTTATTGAATGGTGGAGCTGGCTCGAGGGGCCGAGTGGCCTCCTCCACCTCCTACTACGTATGTTCGGATAACAATTCCCCAGGACCAGATGGCCTGCATCCGAGGTCTTTAAAGTCAGTGGCTGCAGTGACAGTAGAGGCATTGGTTATAATCTTCCAAAATTACTTAGTTTCTGTAAGAGTTCCAGCGGATTGGAAAATAAAAATTGTAACTCATTTCTCCAAGAAAGGAGGAAGACAGGAAACTCTAGGTGAGTTAGCCTAAAATCTGGCATAGGGAAATTCCGATAATCCATTAATAAGGAGCTTGTAGCAGCATACCTAGAAAATCATCATGGGATCAGACAGAATCAACATGGTTTTTTAAAAGAGAAATAATATGTAACTAATTTATTAGAGATCTTTGAGGAAGTGGCAAGCAAGGTGGATAAAGGGGCACCTGTAGATGTGGTGTACTTGGATTTCCAAAAGGCATTATAAAGGGGGTAACATATTTGTATGGATAAAGGAATGGTTATCTAACAGGAAACAGTGACTGGGATAAATTGATCTTTTTGTGTTTACAAGCTGTAACTAGTGGAGTGCCGCAGGGATCAGTACTGGGGCCTCAGCTATTTACAATGCATATCAATGACTTGGATGAAGTGACAGAATGGGAAGGAAAGTACTTTGTCAAGAGGAGGTAAAGGGTTTACAAAGGGATGTAATTAGGTTAAGTGAGGTCGGAAAACTTTGGCAGATGGAGCAGAATGTGGGAAGATGTGAACTTGTCCAATTTGGTAGGAAGAATAGAAAAGCAGTATACTATTTAAATACAGATTGACGAACACGGTGGTACAGAGAGATCTGGGTATCCTGGTACATGAATGAGAACGAGTTAGTATACAGGGACAACAAGTAATTAGGAAGGAAAATGGAATGTTAGTGTTTATTGAAAAGGGAATCGAGCATCAAAGTGGAGAAGTTTTACTGCAGCTGTGCAGGGCCTTGGTAAGGCCAAATCTGGAGTATTGTGTATAGTTTTGGTCTCCTTATTTGACAAAAATGATATAATTGCATAAGAAGCAGGTCAACGAAAGTGAACTTGACTCATTTTCTGAATGAAGGGCTTATTTTATGAAGAAGGTTTGAACAGGTTGGAGTTTAGAAGAATGAGAGGTGTCTTATTGAAACCTATTAGATCCTGAGTGAATTTGATAGAGTGGATACTGGAGGATGTTTCCTCTTGTGGGGGAGACTGGAACAAGGGGATACCGTTTAAAAATAGGAGATAAGCCATATTCTTATCGAATGGTGGATTAGGCTCAATGGGCCGAATAGCCTACTCCTGAGTTCTCTGTTCCTGTATCCAGTAAAACCTCAATTTTAATATTCTCACTCGTGTGATCACATCACTTCTTGGCCTCACCCCTCTGATTATCCCAATCCCCTGTCCATTTCCAATATTCCTGAAACTTGTTCATCTTAAAGTCTTTTTCTAATTCCCTTTTTAAAGTGAATTTCTTTCCCTCTGTCTCTCTCCCTGACCACACATTTTATCTCTCCAGCTCCACTGGTGATGTGGAAGTTTGGATCCATAAAATGATGTGAGCTGCACTGCCGGTTACATCCAGCACATTGTACAGGACACCCAGGCTGGCCGGGGTGCTAGTGTGGGTGTAACGTGTGTGTGTCTGCAGTGTGAGGAGGGGTCTGAATATGGTGTCAATCAGCCATTCTGGCAGCTTTGATGTATGTCTTTGAAACTTGGTCTGTGCATGTCCACTAACCACCTGTGTCAGTCACTCTCAGCTGAACATACATTCAGCAGCACGAGGAACTCCCTCTAGTGTTATTTAAAAGGATCAAGCATCCAACATACATGTGGCTTTTGACTTACTTTTGCTATTGTAAAGTTAGTGGAGGTGCTGTGGATGGTTTTCTGGAGGTTGTGTTGTGAGCTGCTGCAGATATTCAGGGAGGACGGAGGATTTAGTGACCCAACTCTGGACGAGGTATGGTGACTGTAGTTACAGTGTCTCTGGGTCTGTAACATGACCAACAAATGGAGCAGAGGCTGCAAAGAGGGGAAGCTCTGTAAAGAGAGAGGAGGAGGGGGCTCTGCCCTACCCACCCAGGGTTTTCCAAGAACAAAAAGAACAGTGGTCCTAATACCAAGCCCTGGGGAGCACCACTGTATACTCCCATCGAGTCTGAACAACAACCTTTCACCACTTCTCTCTGTTTACTGTTCCTTAGCCAATGTTATATCCACACTGTCACTGTACCTTTAATCCATCGGGTTCGGTTTCCCTAACCTGTCTATTGAATGTCACTTGATCAATCACCATTTGAAAGTCCATATATATAACTTCAATCACACCACCCTCATCAACCCTCTCCATTGTTTTATCAAAGAACTCCATCAAGTTTACCTCACCACCACCTCTCTCCACTCCTCAACTGTTGTTCAATTATCAGACTGATTATCCGACACCCAGTACTGGATGAGCAGAAATTTCCTCCAATTAAATATTGGGAAGACTGAAGCAATTGTTTTGACTCCCCACTCCAACTCTTTTCCCTTGCTATTGATTCCATCCGTCCCCCTATTAACAGTCTGAGATTCAGGCGGTCTATTTGCAAACTTGGTGTCATATTTGACCACAAAATGGTCTCCCAAATGCATTTTCAGGATATCATTACAACCGCCTATTTCCACCTCAGTAACATCGCCCGACTTCACCCTGTCTCAGCCCATCTGCTGCTGAAACCTCATTCATGCCTTCGTCACCTCTGGATGTGATTATTCCAACTCACTCCTGGCTTATCTCCCACATTCTACTATTTGTAAACTTGAGGTCCTCCAGAACTCTGCGAACCGTGTCCTAATTTCCTTTTCAGCTATCACTGACCGACATTGACTCCTGATTAGCAAAGTATTTATTTTAAAATTCTCCACCTTGTTTTCCCTCCATGATATCGCCCACATTCTATATGTGTAATATCCTCCAGCCCCACAAACCTTAAAGATATCTGCACTCCTCTCATTCAGGCCTCTTGTGTGTCCCTGATTTTAATTACCCCACCATTGAAAGCTGCACCTTCAGTTGTCAAGTCGGCAAGCTTCTGGAATAATCTCCCTGCAGAGCTCCACCTGTCTGCCTCTGCACCACTCCACTCATTTTCCTTCTTTAGGACACTCCGTAAAACCTACCTCTTTCACCAAGCTGTTGGTGATCTGACCCAATATCTCCATATATGGCTCAGTGTCATACATACAACCCTCTAGTCCCCTGTCACCACTCCTATATCCAAGGAGGATTGGAAGATTCTGGCCAGTGCCTCTGCTATTTCCACCATCCCTTCCCTCAGCAACTCTCATACATCCCATCCAGACCGGCTAAATGTTCTACTTTATTGTGGTACAAAAGGTATTGGATTGAAAGGGGTTAATTGAACCTGTTTGTTCAGTGACTGTAATTAATGTCATTCTCCATGGAGCCTAATTGTGTCACTGGAGGGTTTCCCTCTTCTGTTAGTAAGGGGTTCCTTTCAATGAGTTATCCCATCGTGTCAGCGGCAGTATCATCACCGACACTAACAGGGATCAGCACCTCCAGCGAGAGTAAGGGAGAGGATAGATCAGAATCTGAGAACAATAGATTGGAATGTTACAACAATGGGTCAGAATCTGAGAACAATCGACTGGGATGTTAGAACAATGGACAGGAGTTTATCCTCTTGGTTTGATTATCTTACTGTGGATGATTCTTGGATGACATTAGCGGATCGGATCTATTGTGCACTGAGGATAACTCAATACATTTATTATCCCATTCTCGCTATCGTTGGTGTCCCTGGTAAGTCTCTCTATCCAGCTATTAATTCTATAAACCTTGATTAACTGTTTTACTGCTCTTAACAACGGCCACTTCCATAATATCGTCCTCCATGGGAGCCCATTTGCTGCATAAACTCTGATCTGTGCCTTTGTCAAATCTACTAATTCAAATGCTGTCCTGGTTACCATCCCTATTACAAACTGCCATAAATAACAGTCTATCCAAAACTCTGCTATCCATATCCTAACGGCACAAAGTCTCGTTCACCAACATCCCTGTGCTCAGTGACATACATTGGTTTTCTGTCGGACAGAGTTTATAGGAAGAAATAAATGGGGTGTGTAAGAAAAATTCCGCAATATTCATGGAGATTTTAATCTACATGTAGATTGGGCAAATCAGGTTGGCAAAGGTAGACTGGAAAATTAGTTCATAGAATTTATTCGTGAAAATTCCTCAGAGAAACACGTTCTGGAGCCAACCAGGAGCAGGGTGTTCTGGAACTGGTAATGTGCAGTGAGACAGTATTAATCAAGAACCTTATGGTAAAGGAGCTTCTAGGCGACAATGATCATAACATGATAGAATTTCAACGGTCAGATTGAAGAGAAAACTGTGGTCTAAGACTGTTCTTTTTTTAAATTAATAAAGGTAATGATAAGGATATGAAGGCATAGCCAGCCAAAGTGAACTGGGAAACTAGGTTAAAAGTTAGAACAGTCGAGATTCAGTGGCTGACTTTTAATGAGATACTTAACAACTCTCAGCAAAGATTTAACTGAGTGAGCAAGAAAGACCCTTGGAGAAGGTTGCATCATACGTGGTTAAATAGGGAATTTAAGGATAATATTAAATTGAAAGAAACACTGTACAAATCTGCCAAGATTAGTGGTAGGTGAAAAGATTGGACAGATTTTAAGAACCAGCAACGAATGACAAAAAAGAGGGTAAAAGTAGAGTGTTGGAGAAAGCTAGCTGGTAATGTAAACAGAGAGTAAGAGTTTCTACAAATATTTAATTAGGAAAAGAGGAACTAAAGTTAGTGTTAATCCTCGAGTGAGTGCGTTTGGGGAATTAATCACGAGAAACAAGGACATGGAGGAGGGGTTGAACAGGTATGTTGTGTCTGTTATCACTGTAGCAAACTTAGAAAACCTTCCAAAGATACATGAATCAAGAGGCAAAAAGGGAGAGAGGAACTTCAAACAATCACCCTATCCAGAGAAAAGGTACTGATAAAACTATTACACCTAAAGGCTGACAGGACCCGCCATCCATGGTTAACTAAAACAGTTAAAGATAGTATCAACCTTAAAGAAAAACATTTAATTATGCAAAGCTGGGTGGCAGGTCAGAAGATTGAACAGAATATAAACAGCAGCTAAGAACAACTAAAAGATTAATAATGTGGGGACAATTAGTATACGAGAGAAAGCTGGCAAGAAATATAAAGACAGATAGTAAGAGGTTCCAAATATATAAACAAGAAAATAGTTAACAAAGTGAGCGTTGGTCCTATAGAAAGTGAGTCTGTGGAATTAATAATGAATATTAAAAAGTTGACAACTGACTTGTACAGGAATTTTGCATCGGTCCTCATTATAGAGGATACAAGTAACACCCCAGTATTAGCTGTAAGCCAGAAATGGAAAGGAGGGAGGAACTCAAGAAAATTACAATCACCAGGGAAGTGGTGCTAAACAAATAGATGGAGCTGCGGGCTGACAAATGCCCAGATCCTGACGGACTTCATCCTACGGTTTTAAACGAAGTGGCTAGTGAGATAGTTGATGCATTAGTTTTAATTTTCCAAAGTTCCCTAGATTTGAGGAAAGTTCCGTTAGATTGGAAAATAACGAATGTAACTCCTTTATTCAAAAAGTAAGGGAGACAGAAAGCAGGAAACTACACGCCACTTCGCTTAATATCTCTCTTCGGAAAAATGTTGGAAGCTATTATTAAAGATGTTGTCGCAGGGCATTTAAAACAAATTAAGGTAATCCGGCAGAATCAACAGGATTTTGTGAAAAGGAAATCATGTTTAACCAATTTATTGGAGTTCTTTGAAGAAGTAACATGTGCTGTGGATAAAGGGGAACTGATGGATGTACTGTACTTAGATTTCCAGAAGGCCATTGATAAGGTGCCACATCAAAGGTTTTTGCAGAAAATAAAAGCTCATGGTGTCGGGGGTAAAATATCGGCATGGATGAAAGATTGGCTGGCTAACAGGAAACAGAGAATAGGCATTTTCTGGTTGGCAAGATGTGATGAGTGGTGTGCCACGGTAATCTGTGCTGGTGTCACAACTTTTTACAATTTATATAAATGACTTGGATGATGGGAGTGAAGTAATGGTTGCCAAATTTGCTGATGACACAACGATAGGTAGGAAAATAACTTGTGAAGAGGACATAAGGAGTCTGAAAAGGGATATAGATAGGTTAAGTGAGTGGGCAAAGATCTGACAAATGGAGTATAATGTGGGAAAATGTGACATTGTCCATTTTGGCAGGAAGAATAAAAAAGAAGCATATTTAGATGGTGAAACATTGCAGAGCTCTGAGATGCAGAGCGATCTGGGTGTCCCAGTACATGAATTACTGAAGGTTAGTCTTTAGGTTCAGCAAGTAATTAGGAAAGCTAATAGAATGCTATAATTTATTGGAATGGGAATTGAATGCAAAAGTAGGGAGGTTATGCTACAGTTATGCAGAAAATTGGTGAGACCACATCTGGAGTACTGTGCACAGTATTGGTCTCCTTATTCAAGGAAGCATGTAAATGTATTGGAAGCATTCAGAGAAGGTTGACCAGACTAATACCTGGAATGGGCAGGTTGCCTTATAAGAAAAGGTTGGAAAGACTAGGCTTGTATCCACTGGAGGTTAGAAGAGCAAGAGGCGACTTGATTGAAGCATATGAGATACTGAGGGATCTTGACAGGGTGGATGTGGGAAGAATGTTTCCCCTTGTGGGAGAATTTAGAACTCGGGTTCACTGTTTAAAATTAAGGGGTCGCCCATTTAAGACAGAGATGAGGAGATGTTTTTTTCTGAGGGTCGTGAGTCTTTGGAACACTATTCCTCAAAAGGCAGTGGAAGCAGAGTCTTTGAATATTTTTAAAGCCGATGTAGATAGATTCTTGATTAGCAAGTGGGTGAGTGGTTATTAGGGATAGGTGGGAATGTGGATTGAGGTTACAATCAGATCAGCTATCATCTTATTGAATGGCGGAGCAGGCTTGAGGGGCCAAGTGGCTTACTCCTGCTTCTAATTCGTATGTTTGTATGCTCGTATGTCAAGTCCCCAAGATTAAAGGCCTGCATCCTAGGTCCTTAAAGTATGTGGCTGCAGAGATAGAGGAGGCATTGATTAAAATCTTCCAAAATTCCTTAGATTCGGGAAGGGTCCCAGCAGATTGGAAAACAGAAAATGTAACTGATTTATTCAAGAAAGGAGGGAGACAGAAAACAGGAATCTATAGGCCAGTCAGCCTAAAATCTGTCATAGAGAAACTGCGAGAATACAGTAAGAATGAGTTTGTAGCAGCACACCTAGAAAATCATCATGGGACCAGACAGAATCAACATGGTTTTGTGTAAGGGCAATCATATGTAACTGTTTTATTAGAGCTCTTTGAGGAAGTAACAAGCAAGGTGGATAAAAGGGCACCTGTCGATGTGGTATAATTGGATTTCCAAATGCATGATGTAGGGGGTAACATATTGGCATGGATACAGGATTCGTTAGCTGACAGGAAACATAGACTAGGGATAAATGGGTCTTTTTGCGTTGGCAAACAGTAACTGATGAAGTACTACAGGGATCAGTGTTGGGGCCTCAAGTATTTACAATCCATATCGATGACTCGGATGAAAGAACAAGATGTGTGGTAGCTAAATGTGCCGATGACAGCAAGATGGGAAGGAAAACGGGTTGTCAAGAGTAGGTAAAGAATTTCCCAAATGACACAAATAGGTTAAAGGAGGTTGGCAAAAATTTGGCAGGTGGAGTAGAATGTGGTATGATGTGAACTTGTCCACTTTGGCAGGAAGAATAGAAAAGCAGTATATTATTTAAATGTAGAGAGATTGCAGAACTCGGTGGCACAGAGGGACCTGAGTGTCCTGGTACAGGAATCAGAAAGAGTTAGTACACAGGGACAGCAAGTGGAATGAAAGAGGAAGGAAAATGTAATGTTAGTGTTTATTGCAAAGGGAACCGTGTATAAAAGTGGGGACGTTTTACTGCAGCCATGCAGGACATTGGTGAGAACTCATCAGGTTTACTGTGTATAGTTTTGGTCGTCTTATTTGATAACAATGATATAACTACGTTTGAAGCAGGTAAGACAAAGATCACTTGATTCATTCAGCGAATGAAGGGTTTATTTTATGAAGAAAGGTTGAAAAGGTTGGACTATAGTTTGAAAGAATAAGAGGTGATCTGAGTGAAACATGTAATATCCTGAGTGGACTTGATAGAGTCGATACCGGGAGGATGTTTCCTGTTGTGGGGGAGACTGGAACTAGGGGATAAATATGATAATAAGAGTTCAGCCATGTTCAGCCATGATCCTAACGAATGGTGGAGCAGGCTCAAAGGGCCGAATGGACTACTCCTGCCCCTGGGACCCATGTTACTATGTCCAGTAACACCTCAATTTTAATATTCTCACTCGTGTGATCAAATCCCTCCATGTCCCCACCCATCTGATTATCCCAATCCCCTGTCCATTTCCAATATTCCTGAAACATGATCATCTTCAAGTCTTTTTCTAATTCCCTTTTTAAAGTGAGTTTATTTCACCTCTCGATGTGATTATTCCAACTCACTCCTGGCTGATCTCCCACATTCTACTCTCTGTAAACTTGATGTTCATCCAAAACTCTGCTGCCCGTGCCCTAATTCCCTGTTCACCTATCACTGACCTACATTTACTCCTGATTTAGCAATGTTTCTATTTCAAATTTCTCCACCTTGTTTGTCCTCCATGACATCGCCCCCACCCTATATCTGTAATATCTTCCAGCCCCACAACCCTTAAAGATATCTGCACTCCTCTGCTTCAGCCCTCTTGTGTGTCCCTGATTTTAATTACTTCACCATTGGAAGCTGCACCTTCGGTTGCCTAGGCCCCAAGCTCTGGAATAATCTCCCTACAGATCTCTGCTGCTCCACCTCTCAACTCACTTTCCTTCCTTAAGACACTCCTTAAAACCTACCTCTTTAAACAAACTGTTGGTCATCTGACCCAATATCTTTACAAATGGTTCCGAGTCATACATTGTTTCATAATGCTCCTGTGAAGCATTTTCGGATGTTTTATGACAAAGGCACTATATAAAATGAGTTGCTGTTGTTGATGTTTCCTCGACTTTTTTCTTTTTTGCATTCGCATATCCGTGCTGCTAGCCTGTTATTATCCCATGTTTTTACGTGTAATGAATACTTTTCTCCTGCTTGTGACCACCAGAAATTTCCCCACCAGCGAGGTTAGACTGATTGGTCAGTAATTACAGTGTTTACTCCATCTGTCCCTTTTTAAACAGGGAATAACAATTACAACCCTCCAGTCCCTTGTCATAACTCCCATAGCCAAGGAGGATTGAAAGGTTCTGGCCATTGCATCTGCTATTTCCACCTTTCCGTCCCTCAGCAACCCTCACACGTCCAATCCAGAACAGGTAAATGTTCTCCTTCATTGAGGTGCAAAAAGTGTTGGATTGAAAGAGGTTAACTGAACCTATTTGTTCAGTGACTGTAATTAATGCCTGTCTCCATGGATGCTACTTGTGTCACTGGATGGTTCCCCCTTCTATCAATAGAGGGACTTCTTTCAATGTGTCACCGCACAATATCAGCGGGAGTATCATCCGGGGCACTAACAGTGATCAGTGGCGACAGAGAGAGGGAGGGAATAGATCAGAATCTGAGAAAAATAGATTGGAATGTTCCAACAATGGATCATAATCTGAACAATAGATTGGAATGTTACAACAATGGGTCATAATCTGAGAACAATAGATTGGAATGTTACAACAATGGGTCAGAATCTGAGAACAATAGATTGGAATGTTACAACAATGGGTCAGAATCTGAGAACAATAGATTGGAATGTTACAACAATGGGTCAGAATCTGAGAACAATAGATTGGAATGTTACAACAATGGGTCAGAATCTGAGAACAATAGATTGGAATGTTACAACAATGGGTCAGAATCTGAGAACAATAGATTGGAATGTTACAACAATGGGTCAGAATCTGAGAACAATAGATTGGAATGTTACAACAATGGGTCAGAATCTGAGAACAATAGATTGGAATGTTACAACAATGGGTCAGAATCTGAGAACAATAGATTGAAATGTTACAACAATGAACAAAGAACAGTGTTAGCGGGAATGAATCTAGGAGAATCACTCGACACTCAGGTCTGCTCCAATGTCAAACAGTTTATTTAGTTACGCCAGTGGGGAGCAGGTTACTGGGCTGTCCAGATGCCTCTCCACTGAACAAAGGAAAATCATCCATACTTATACATTTTCAAACAGTTACTCAGCCCATCCCGGCCGGACATGGTCCAATCACAACGATTATCGATTATATACATTGATTATTAGAGCCAATAGAAGCGGTTACTAGGCATAGAGGGGCTGCATGAACGGCCCATACACAGATAGGGGATTATTCATGATGTTTTCCATACCCCCTTATCTTCACCTCATTACCAGCCCAGACACAGATCGGGGATTACTCATGATGTTTTCACCTCGTTACAGGCTAGCTACTTTGTCAGCATTCCACAAAGGTTTCTGCTTTTCATTTTAATTAGCCTTTTGTTTGAGATTGGATTACTCAGCTCCTGTGGAATGTGGTCAGGTTAACTGAGCCCCATGGTGCTTTGAAACCTCCTCACTGTTCACTAATATTATATGTTACTGGTTACTCAAATAATATTTAAACATTATGATATTTATGGCAGGTACCTCTGTGCTTGGGAATACCCTACAACGAACAGGAACAGACAATCCGGCCCTCCGAGCCTGCGCCGATCTTGATGCCTGCCTAAACTAACACCTTCTGCACTCCCGGGGCCCATATCCCTCTCTTCCCTTCCTATTCATATATTTGTCAAGATGTCTCTTAAACGTCGCTATCGTATCTGCTTCCACCACCTCCCCTGGCAGCAAGTTCCAGGCACTCACCACCCTCAGTAAAAAACGTGCCTCGCACATCCCCTCTAAACTTTGCCCCTCGCACCTTAAACCTATGTCGCCTAGTAACTGACTCTTCCACCCTGGGAAAAAGCTTCTGACTATCCACTCTGTCCATTCCGCTCATAACTTTGTAAACCTCTATCATGTCGCACCTCCACCTCCGTCGTTCCAGTGAAAACAATCCGAGTTTTTCCAACCTCTCCTCATAGCTAATGCCCTCCAGACCAGGCAACATCCTGGAAAACCTCCTCTGTCCCCTCTCCAAAGCCTCCACATCCTTCCATAGTGTGGCGACCAGAATTGCACGCAATATTCAAAGTGTGGCCTAACTAAGGTTCTGTACAGCTGCAACATGACTTGCCAATTTTTATACTCTATGCCCCGAACGATGAAGGCAAGCATGCCGTATGCCTTCTTGACTACCTTATCCACCTGCGTTGCCACTTTCAGTGACCTGTGGATCTGTACGCTCAGATATTTTTGCCTGTCAATACTCCTAAGGGTTCTGCCATTTAATGTATACCTCCCACCTGCATTAGACCTTCCAAAATGCATTACCTCACATTTGTCCGGATTAAACTCCATCTGCCATTTCTCCGCCCAAGTCACCAACCGATATATATCCTGCTGTATCCTCTGACAATCCTCATCATTATGGATGGAGAAAGTGAAGGCACATGGGGTCCAAGGTGTACCAGCTAGATGGATGAAGAACTGGCTGGGCAACAGGAGACAGAGTAGCAGTGGAAGGGAGTTTCTCAAAATGGAGACGTGTGACCAGTGGTGTTCCACAGGGATCTGTGCTGGGACCACTGTTGTTTGTGATATACATAAATGATTTGGAGGAAAGTATAGGTGGTTTGATTAGCAAGTTTGCAGACGACACTAAGATTGGTGGAGTAGCAGATAGTGAAGGGGACTGTCAGAGAATACAGCAGAATATAGATAGACTGGAGAGTTGGGCAGAGAAATGGCAGATGGACTTCAATCAGGGCAAATGCGAGGTGATGCATTTTGGAAGATCCAATTCAAGAGTGAACTATACAGTAAATGGAAATGTCCTGGGGAAAATTGATGTCCAGAGAGATTTGGGTGTTCAGGTCCATTGTTCCCTGAAGGTGGCAACGCAGGTCAATAGAGTGGTCAAGAAGGCATACGGCATGCTTTCCTTCATCGGACGGGGTATTGAGTACAAGGGTTCGCAGGTCATATTACAGTTGAATAGGACTTTGGTTCTGCCACATTTGGAATACTGCGTGCAGTTCTGGTCGCCACATTACCAAAAGGATGTAGATGCTTTGGAGAGGGTGCAGAGGAGGTTCACCAGGATGTTGCCTGGCATGGAGGGCGCTAGCTATGAAGAGAGGTTGAGTAGATTAGGATTATTTTCATTAGAAAGACGGAGGTTGAGGGGGGACCTGATTGAGGTGTACAAAATCATGAGAGGTATAGACAGGGCGGATATCAAGAAGCTTTTTCCCAGAGTGGGGGATTCAATTACAAGGGGACACGAGTTAAAAGTGAAAGGGGAAAAGTTTAGTGGGGATATGCGTGGAAAGATCTTTTCGCAGAGGGTGGTGGGTGCATGGAACGCACTGCCAGCGGAGGTGGTAGACTCGGGCACGATAGCGTCTTTTAAGATGTATCTAGACAGATACATGAATGGGCAGGAAGTAAAGAGATACAGACCCTTAGAAAATAGGCGACAGGTTTAGATAGAGGATTTGCGTAGGCTTGGAGGGCCGAAGGGCCTGTCCTGTGCTGTAATTTTCTTTGTTCTTTGTTCTCTTTGTTCTATTATCCGCAACACCACCAACCATTGTGTCGTCCGCAGACTTACTAATCAGACCAGCTACATTTTCCTCCAAATCATTTATATATACTACAAACATCAAATGTCCCAGCACTGATCCCTGTGGAACACCACGAGTCACATTCCTCCATTCAGAAAAACACCCATCCACTGTTACCCTCTGTCTTCTGTGACTGCGCCAGTTCTGTATCCATCTTGCCAACTCACCTCTGATCCAGTGTGACTTCACCTTTTGCACCAGTTTGCCATGAGGGACCTTGTCAAAGGCTTTACTGAAGTCCATGTAGACAACATCCACTGCCCTTCCTCCTTCAATTATCTTCGTCAATTCCTCAAAAAACTCAATCAAGTTAGTGAGACACGACCTCCCCTTCACAAAACCATGCTGTCTCTCGCTAATAAGTCCATTTGTTTCGAAATGGGAGTAAATCCTGTCCCGAACAATCCTCTCCAATAATTTCCCTACCACTGACGTACGGCTCACCGACCTGTAATTTCTTGGATTATCTTAGCTACCCTGCTTAAAAAAAGGAACAAGATTGGCTATTCTCCAGTCCTCTGGGACCTCACCTGTAGCCAATGAGTATACAAAGATTTCTGTCAACGCCCCAGAAATGTCCTCCCTTGCCTCCTTCATTATTCTGGGGTAGATTCCTTCAGGCCCTGGGGACATATCTACGTTAATGTTTTCCAAGACGCCCAAAACCTCCTCCTTTAAGATATAGACATGACCCAGTCTATCTACACTCTCTTCCCTATTCTCATCATCCACCAAGTCCTTCTCTTGGGTGAATACTGAGGCAAAGTATTCATTTAGTACCTCACCCATTTCCTCTGGCTCCACACATAGATTCCCTCCTCTGTCCTTGAGTGGGCCAACCCTTTCCCTGGTTACCCTCTTGTTCTTTATATACGTATTAAAAGCCTTGGGATTCTCCTTAATCCTGTTTGCCAATGACTTTTCATGACCACTTTTAGCCCTCCTGAGTCCTTGCTTAAGTTCCTTCCTACTTTCTTTATATTCCTCAAGGGCTTCCTCTGTTCCCAGCCTTCTCGCCCTTACAAATGCTTCCTTTTTGCTTTTAGACTAGGCTCACAATATCCCTCGTTATCCAAGGTTCCTGAAACTTGCCAAACTTATCCTTCATCCTCACAGGAACATGCCGGTCCTGGATTCTAATCAACTGACGTTTGAAAGACTCCCACATGTCAGATGTTGATTTAACCTCAAACAGCCGCCCCCAATCTAAATTCTTCACTTCCCGCCTAGTATTGTTATAATTAACCTTCCCCCGCACCTTCACCCGAGGACTACTCTTATCCTTATGCACAAGTACCTTAAAACTTATGGAATTATGATAACTGATCCCGAAATTCTCCCCTCTAGTGACTTCGACCACCTGGCCAGGCTCTTTTCCCAATACCAGGTCCAGTACGATCCCATCCCTAGTTGGACTATCTCCATACTGTTTCAAGAAGCCCTCCTGAATGCCCCTTACAAATTCTGCCCCATCCAAGCCCCTAGCACTGAGTCAGTCCCAGTCAATATAGGGAAAGTTAAAATCACCCATCACAACAACCCTGTTACCTTTACACCTTTACAAAATCTGTCTACCTATCTGCTCCTCTATCGCCTGCTGGCTGTTCGGAGGCCTGTAGTAAACCCCCAACATCGTGAATGCACCCTTCCTATTCCTGAGCTGTAACCATATTGTCTCGCTGCATGTCCCCTCCGAGGTGTCCTCCCGCAGTACAGCTGTGATATTCTCTTTAACCAGTAATGCTACTCACCCACCCCTTTTACTTCCCCTCGATCCCGCCTGAAGCTTCTAAATCCCGGAACATGTAGCTACCAATCCTGTCCTTCCCTCAACCAAATCTCTGTAACAGCAACAAAATCATAGTTCCAAGTACTAATCCAAGATCTACGTCATTTGCCTTACCTGTTAAACTTCTTGCATTGAAACAAATGCACTTCAGACCACCAGTCCCGCTGTGCTCAGAAACATCTCCCTGCCTGCTCTTCCTCTCAGTCTTACTGGCCTTCCTCACTAGTTCCCCTCAGTTATTTCACTTGCTGACCTACAGCTCTGGTTCCCACCCCCCGCCGCACTAGTTTCAACCCTACCGAGTAACGCAGATTTGTTCCTCCACATCCTTCCCACCAGCTGGTGACCTATAGACAACACAGGGCAATGTAACTGCAACTTTTTTGCTCCTTCGCACCAGCCATTTAGATTCTATCCTTGATCCCCTGCCACCGCCACCCCTGCCCGGGACATTCTCTCTCTCTAGCACTATAATATTCTCCTTAATCAATACCACCACCCCTATTGCTATTCTTCCTTCTATCTTTCCAGAATACCTTGTATTCAGGAATATTTAACACCCAGTCCTGCCTTTCTTTGGGCCAGGTCTCTGTTATAGCCACAACACCATATTTCCACATGGCAATCTGCACTTGCTATAGAACATAGAACAGTATAGCACAGTACAGGCCCTTCGGCCCACGATGTTGTGCCGAACCGTTAACCTACTCTAAGATCAAACTAACTACCTACCCTTCATTCTACTATCATTCATGTACCTATCCAGGAGTCGCTTAAATGCCCCTAATGTATCTGCTTCTACTACCACCGCTGGCAGTGCATTTCACGCACCCACCACTCTCTGTGTAAAGAACCTACCTCTGACATCTCCCCGAAACCTTCCTCCAATCACCTTAAAATTATACCCCCTAGTGATGACCCTTTCCACCCTGGGAAAAAGTCTCTGACTATCCACTCTATCTATGCCTCTCATCATTTTGTACCCCTCTATCAAGTCACCTCTCATCCTTCTTCGCTCCAATGAGAAAAGACCTTGCTCCCTCAATCTTTCTTCGTAGGACAGGCCCTCCAGTCCAGGCAGCATCCTGGTAAATCTCCTCTGCACCCTCTCTAAAGCTTCCACATCCTTCCTATAATGAGGCGACCAGAACTGAACACAATATTCCAAGTGTGGTCGAACCAGGGCCTGATAGAGCTGCAGCATAACCTCGCGACTCTTAAACTCAATACCCCTGTTAATGAAAGCCAACACACCATGCGCCTTCTTAACAACCCTATCAACTTGGGTGGCAACTTTGAGCGATCTATGGACATGGAGCCCAAGATCCCTCTGTTCCTCCACACTACCAAGAATCCTGTCTTTAAGCCTGTATTCCGCATTCAAATTCGACCTTCCAAAATTAAGTCTTATTCACCACACTCCATGCTTTCACATACATGCACATTAACCTTCACGTAAATGTTATTACTTTCTCCCATTCTATGATCCCACCTAATAACATTCTGAACCCTGCTATAGTGCTGTCCAACTCTTCCCGTATTCTGTTCTCCTTGGAATTCCTCTCTGATGTTTACCCATGGTTCCCGTACCCTGCCAATTTAGTTTAAACCCTCTCCAATAGCACTAACAAATCGCCCCTCAAGGGAATTAGTCCCAGCTCTGTTCAGGTGTAAATCGACAAGCCTGTACAGATCCCACATTCTGCAGACCGGCTCCCAGTGTCCAGGAATCAAAACCTCCCAGCTCCTGCAGCATTCATCCAGCCACACATCCATCTGTACTCCACATCTATATCTGTACTCAATCGCATGGGGTACTGAGAGTAATCCTGCTTGCTAACTTTCCCAAAACCCTGAATTCTGAGTACAAGACAACCTCCCTCTTTCTGTCTCTGTAGTTGCTTCTGATGTGGACCACGACTGCTGACTGTTCACCCTCCACCTTCAGGATGCTCTGTAGCTGCTGGAGTGATATCCTTGACCCTGACACCAGGGAGGGAACACACCATCCTGGATACACATCTGCGGTTTCAGAAACCATTGACTACCGAATTTCCCATCACTATCAGTCTTCCCTGTAACCCCGCCCCCCCACCAGTACAGCAGAGATAGCCCTGGTACCATGGCCTTGCCTGTGGCTGCAGTCCTCAGATGAACCATCACTTTTCTCAGTATTGAATACTGGTTGGAGAATGAGATGCACTCAGGTGTCTCCTGTGCTACCTGCTGATTCTTCTTGACGTGCTCTCCTCAAATTACTCAGCCTCACATATACACTACATTGACATCCATGGTCCCACCATCTGCAGCTTGTACATCATCCCAGACAGCAGGATGAGGAGGAGGTGGGAGTTAAGAAGGGACATAAGGCAGGAACATAACATCTTCCTGAATACTCTCGGTGTTGCCGGATGCTACAAACTCTGTCACAGCCTGTCCCATGATGTGGAGAACCATCTCCTCCCTCAGGCTCAGGGGATGAAGGTATGCCTGGATCCCGCTGGTTCACTGCTGCTCCCTGTGATTAAGGGCCACCTTGCCCTGTACGAGGTAGGGGAAATGTCAGTGATTGTGTTGCACTGTGTTTGTGCGATGTGCCTGCCATAGCTGAATAGCTGGAGGTATGTGGAGGCAGTGAGAGGTGGGTGTGAAGCTGGTATCAGTGGAAGGTGTGAGGGTGAGGTGGAGTATGTGAATGTTAGGTGTGAGTCCTGAGTGTTAGGAACTGCTGATGAGTGAGTGATGAGGGTGTGGTACATTGAGCAGTGTGAGAGGTTGGTGATATTGGGGGTAGGAGATACCATGTGGAGATGAATTCACTGACAATGACCACCCGAGTGAGCTCATTAAACTTCTTCTGGCTCTGCTGCCAGGTCCTCGTGGCCAGACGTATTGCATTGACCTCCCTGACCACTTGATAATACTTTTCAAGTATTTGTTAAATTCTCTTTTGAAAGATATTATTGAATCTGCTTCCACCATGTTTTCAGGCAGTGAATCCCACATCCCAACAACTCGCTGTGCAAGAAAATTCTCCTCATTTCACCTCTGGTTCTTTGTCAATTACCTTCAATCTGTGTCTTATTCATACCGAACTTTCATACACTGGAAACATTTTCACACTAATTACCCTATCAAAACCCTTCATGATTTTGAATTCTATATGAAATCTCCTCTTACCCTTCACTGCTCGAAAGAGAACAATCCCAACTTTTCCAATCTCTCCATGTAACTGAATTCCCAGATCCCTGCGACCATTCGAGTAAATCAGCTCTGTATCTTCACTAAATCCTTGACATGTGGTGATCAGAATTGGACACAATTCACCAGCTGGGACCTTACCAATGATGTATAAAAATCAGCATTTCCTCCTGAATTTTATTACTCTGATTATTTTTTAGAATTAGAATTAGAACATTACAGCGCCGCACAGGCCCTTCGGCCCTCGATGTTGCGCCGACCTGTGAAACCATCTGACCTACACTATTCCATTTTCATCCATATGTCTATCCAATGACCACTTAAATGCCCTGAAAGTTGGCGAATCTACTACTGCTGCAGGCAGGGCGTTCCAAGCCCTTACTACTCTCTGAGTAAAGAAACTACCTCTCACATCTGTCCGATATCTATCACCCCTCAACTTGAAGCTATGTCCCCTCGTGTTTGCCATCACCATCCGAGGAAAAAGACGCTCACTATCCACCCTATCTAACCCTCTGATTATCTTATATGTCTCTATTAAGTCACCTCTCCTCCTCCTTCTCTCCAACGAAAACAACCTCAAGTCCCTCAGCTTTTCCTCATAAGACCTTCCCTCCATACCAGGCAACATCCTAGTAAATCTCCTCTGCACCCTTTCCATAGCTTCCACATCCTTCCTATAATGCGGTGACCTGAACTGCACGCAATACTCCAGGTGCGGTCTCACCAGAGTCTTGTACAGCTGCAGCATGACCTCGTGGCTCCGAAACTCGATCCCCCTACTAAGAAAAGATAACACACCATATGCCTTCTCTCTCTCTCGAACGCCAAGAACACTACATGTTACCTTCAAAGATCTGTGTGTGTACACCCCAGTTCTCTCTAACCCTGCACACAGTTTATAATGGTACCATTTAGTTTATATTGTTCCTCCACATACTTCCTACCCAAATGTCTCACTTCACACTTCACTGTGTTAAATGACATCTGCCATGTTCCTGCCCATTTTACCAGTCAGTCCCTGTCTTCCTGAAGTCTGTTTCTATCCTTCTCACTGTTTATTAACATTTCTGAGTTTCCTGCCATCTGAAAACTTTGACATTATCCCCTCTGTACACAAGCCCATTGCATTAACATACAGCAACAGTGATCCCAACAGTGACCCTGTGGGAACCCCACTGTGTACTTCCCTCCAGACCGAACAACAACCATTCTCCACCACTCTCTGCTTTCTGTCACATAGCTAATTTCCTGCAGGCTGCCATTGTAAATTTTTTAAAAACTTCCATTTATGTAGCGCCTTCATGACCACTGCATGTCCCAAAGCGATTTACAATCAATGAGTGCTTACTAAACCCTAGTCACTATTGTAATGTAGGAAAGATGGCAGAAGATTTCCGCACAGCAAGATCCCACAAACAGCAATGTGATAATCATCATATCTTTAACATCCACCTGGGAGGGCAGATGTTGGTTTAATGTTTCATTCGACAGACGGTACATCTGACAGTGCAATACTCCCACAGTAATGTCACTGCAGTGTCAGCCTTGATTCTTGTGATCAAGTCCTGCAGTGACACTTGATCCTAGAAGCTTGTGAGTGAAAGGGGAGAGAGATACAAACTGAGCCACTGCTGACATTGGTCCTTTAATCCTATGTGTTTCTAACTTGGTAACACGGCTGTTATGTGGTACTTTATCAAACGCCTGTTTAAAGGATAGGAATATTAGTAAAGTAGAGGCAAGAACAATCATAGAAACGTAGAATAGCATTGCACTGAAGAAGGCCATTCGGTCCAACATGTCAGTGCTGGCCCTTTTGAAGATCTTCCAGTTAGTCCCACACCCTGGCTCTTTTTTATATTCATTCATGGGATTTGGGCGTCACTGGCTTGGCCAGCATTTATTGCCCTTGTTGCCCTTGAGAAGGTGGTGGTGAGCTGCCTTCTTCAACCGCTACAGTCCATTTGGAGTAGGTAGACCCACAGTGCTGTTAGGAAGGGATTTTGACCCAGCGACAGTGAAGGAAGGGCGATATTGTTCCAAGTCAGGATAGTGTGTGACTTGAAAGGGAACTTGAAGGTGGTGATGTTCCCATGTATTTGCTGCCCTTGTCCTTCTAGTTGGTAGAGGTCGCGGCTTTGGAAGGTGCTGTCAAAGGAGCCTTGGTGCATTGCTGCTGTGCATCTTGTCGATGGTACACTCTTCTGCTACTGTGCGTCTGTAGTGAAGGGAGTGAATGTTTGTAGATGGGGTGGCAATCAAGCGGACCGCTTTGTCCTGGATGGTGTCGAGCTCCTTGAGTGTTGTTGGAGCTGCACCCATTCAGGCGAGTGGAGAGTATTCCAGCACACCCCTGACTTGTACCTTGTAGATGGTGGACAGGCTTTGGAGAATCAGGAGGTGAGTTACTCGCATCAGGATTCCGAACCTCTGACATGCTCTTGTAGCCACGTTATTTATATGTCTACTCCAGTTCAGTTTCTGGTCAATGGTAGCCCCTAGGATGTTGATAGTGGGGCATTCAGCGATGGTAATGCCATTGAATATCAAGGGGAGATGGTTAGATTCTCTCTCGTTGGAGATGGTCATTGCCTGGCACTTGTGTGGCACGAATGTTACTTGCCACTTATCAGCCCAAGCCTGGATATTGTCCAGGTCTTGCTGCATTTCTACATGGACTGCTTCAGTATCTGAGGAGTCACGAATGGTGCTGAACATTGTGCAATCATCAGCGAACATCCCCACTTCTGACTTATTATTGAAGGTAGGTCATTGATGAAGCAGCTGAAGATGGTTGGGCCCAGAACATTACCCTGAGGAACTCCTGCAGTGATGTCCTGGAGCTCAGATGATTGACCTCCAACAACCACAACCATCTTCCTTTGCACTAGGTATGACTCCAGCCAGCGGAGGGTTTGAGATAATGAGGTAATAAGATCAGGAGCTGAGTGGCTCGAGCGGAACCTAAACTGAGCTTCACTGAGCAGGTTATTGCTAAGCAAGTGCTGTTTGATAGCACTGCTGATGACACCTTCCATCACTTTACTGATGATTGCGAGGAGGCTGATGGGGCGGTAATTGGCCGGGTTGGACGTGTCCTGCTTTTTGTCTACAGGACATACCTGGGCAAGTTTCCACATTGCCGGGTAGATGCCAGTGTTGTAGCTGTACTGGAACAGCTTGGCTAGGGGCGCGGCAAGTTCTGGAGCACAGGTCTTCAGTACTATTGCCGGAATATTGGCAGGGCCCACAGCCTTTGCAGTATCCAATGCCTTCAGTCGTATCTTGATATCACGTGGAGTGAATCGAACCCTGAGAAACAGTACTGTATACTCCCCTCCACCTCCAGTCTGAACAATGACTGTTCATCACTTCTCTCTGCTTTCTGTCCCTGAGTCACTGTCATATCCACACCATCACTGTCACATTAATACATGTCTTCCATTTCTGATAACAAGTCTATGAAATCTCATTTGATCACAGGCCTTTTGAAAGTCTATATACATAAATTGATATACACGAGTAGGGGCGGAACATGTTGGTATGGTCCTTAATGAATACTTTGTATCTGTCTTCACAAAAGGGGGGCGCGATGCAGATATTGTGGTTGAGGAGGAGGAGTGTGAATATACATAGGGAGAGGGGAAGAATTAATGGGATTAGCATCCTTGAAAGTTGATCCATCACCAGGGCCAGTTGAAATGTATCCTCGGCTGCTAAAAGAGGTGAGAAAGGAAATAGCAGAGGGTCTGACCATCATTTTCCAGTCCGCACTGGATACAGTGTAGTGCCAGAGGATTGGTGAACTGTTAAAATAGTACCTCTTTAAAAAGGGAGCAAGGGATAGACCGAATGATTTCAGGCCAGTCAGTGTAACCTCAGTAGTGGGCACATTATTGGAATCTATTCTGAGGCAGGATCACGTGTCACTTAGAAAGTCACAGGTTCGTCACGGATAGTGAGCATGGATTTGATAAGGGATGATATTGTTTGACCAAATTGATTGAATTTTTTGAAGAAGTAGCAAGGATGATAGATGAGGGTAGTGCAGTTGATATGGTCTACATAGATTTTGGCAAGGCTTTTGTCAAGATCCCATGTGGCATACTAGTTAAAAAAATAAAATCCCATGGAATCCAGGGAAATTCAGCAAGCTGGATACAAAATTGTCTCAGTGACAGGAAACAAAGGGTGATTGTTGACGGGTGATTTACTGACTTGAGGTCTGTTTCCAGTGGCGTTCCACAGGGCTCAGTACTGGGTCGCCTGCTTTTTGTAGTATATATTAACGATTTGAACGTAAATGTAGGGGGCATGATCAAGATGTTTGCAGATGGTACACAGATTGGTCTTGCAGTAGATAGCGAGGAGGATAGCTGTATGCTGCAGGAAGATATTGATGAGAGAAAAGTGACAAATGGAATTCAACCTGGATAAGTGTAAGGTGATGCAATTGAGGAGGTCAAACAAGGCAAAGGGATAGACAATTAATAGGAAAATACTGAGAAGTGCAGAGGAAGTGAGGGACCTTGGAGTCAATGTCCACTGATCCCTGAAGTTAGCAGGTCAGGTCGATAAGGTGGTTAAGAAGGCATATGGAATCCTTTCCTTTATTAGCTGAGGTATAGAATACAAGAGCAGGGAGGTTATGCTGGAACTGTATAAATCATTGGTTAGGTCACAACCTGAGTACTCTGCAGTTCTGGTCACCTCATTCACAAAGGATATAATTTCACGAGAGAGGGTATGGAGGAGATTTATGAGGATGTTGCCCGGACTGTAAAAATGCAGCTATGAATTAAGATTAGATAGGCTGGGGTTGTTCTACTTGGAAGAGAGGAGTTGAGGGGAGATCTGATTGAAATGAGCATAATTTTGTGTGGTCTGGATAGAGTGGAGGTGAAGAGTCTATTCACCTTAGCAGAGAGATCAGTGAATAGGGGGCAGTGACTTAAAGTGCTTGGTAGAAGGATTAGCGGGGAGTTGAGGAAAAACTTGTTCACCCAAAAATACAAAATTGGCTCAGTGGCAGGAAACAAAGGGTAATTGTTATAATAAAAGCAAAATACTGCGGATGCTGGAAACCTGAAGTAAAAACAAGAAATGCTGGAAATACTCAGCAGGTCTGGCAGCATATGTGGAGGGAGAAGCAGAGATAATGTTTCAGGTCAGTGAAGGAGGGTCACTGACCTGTAACGCTAACTCTGCTTCTCTCTCCACAGATGCTGCCAGACCTGCTGAGTATTTCCAGCATTTCTTATTTTTATGAAAGTGTAATTGTTGACGGGTATTTTACTGACCGGAGGACTGCTTCCGTTGGCATTCCACAGGGTTCAGTCCTGGGTCCCCTGTTTTTAGTGAAGTTCTAGAACTTACTGCCTGTAAGGATAGTTGAGGCAGAATACCTGCACTCATTCAAAAGGAGTCTGGATGTTCAACTCAAGTACCATAATCTTCAGGGCTATGGATCAAATGCTGGAATGTGGGATGTGAATAGGTGGATCATGTATCGGCCGGCACAGACACAATGGGCCAAGTGGCCTCTTTCTGTGTCTTAAACTTTTTATGATTATATTACATGAAACACGCTTTCCTCAGTAACACTCACAGTTATGTCCTGAACGAACTCGATCAAGATTATCAGAAATGATTTTCCATTAACCTATCCATGCTACTTGTCATTTATTAACCCATGTTTTTACAAGCAAGATATATGTTTGTGCTGGGTTATGACCTCTAGAATTTTCCAACCACCAACGTGAGACTGATAGTAACAGGGTTTATCCAATCTCTACTTTTTTAAACAGTGTAACATTTACCCTGCAGTCCTCTGGCATCACTCCCATATCCAAGGAGGATTGAAATATTCTGTCCAGTGCCTCTGTTATTTTCACCATTCCTTCCCTCTGTAACTATCATACATCCCATCCAGACTGGATAAATGTTCTACTTTACTGCGATACAAAATATGTTGGATTGAAAGGTGTTAACTGAACCTGTTTGTTCAGTGACTGTAATTAATGTCAGTCTCCATGGACCCTAATGGTGTCACTGGAGGGTTTCCCTCTTCTATTAAGAAGGGACTCCTTTCAATGTGTTATCCGATAGTGTCAGTGGGCGCATCAACCCCGGCACTAACAGAGATCAGCGGCTGCAGACAGAGGGAGAGGTTAGATCAGAATCTGAACAATAGATTGGAATGTTACAACAATGGGTCAGAATCTGAAAACAATAGATTGGAATGTTACAACAATGGACAGGAGTTTATCCGATTGGTTTGGCCTGGTTACTGCAGATTATTATTGGATAACATTAGAATGGCGGATCTTTTATGCTCTGAATATGATTCAATGTATTTACTATCCCATCCTCGCTATTATTGGTGTCCCTGGTAAGTCTCTGTATCCAACTATTGGATTCATAAACCATATTTCACTGATTTAGTGTTCTTGTCATTTAAATCGTGAGAAGACTGAAACCATTATCTTCAGTTTCTGTCACAAACTCCATTCCCTGTCCATGATCTACATCCCCCTTGCTGGCCATTGTCTGAGGTGGAACCAGGAAGTTTACAACCTCTGGTATCTATTTAATGCTGAGCTGAGTTCATCCCCATATTCTCTCCATCCCCAACCCTGCCAATTGTTATGGCCAGGTGAGGAGGGGTCAAAGTCGCTCGGCTTTATTTGATCACAAGAGTGTTTGTCCTTTATAAACGGTGAATATGCTTAACGTCTCAGTGAGTGTTTTACATTTTCCCTTTCGTATGATGATGAAGGAATTGATTGGACAGGTTCTCTTGAGTTTAAACATGAAAGAGGTGAGTTTATTATACTTAACAATATAAACCCTATCTAAATAAAATCATTAAAATAAATAGAACACATTTATGCGCACACTCACACAGGAATCACACAGAAATACATTACAGAGTGAGAAGTAAATTTGTGGTTGGATTGGAGTCCAGAATAAATATATTTTTTTAAACTCATTCTGTGAGGTTTGACCATTCCGTCGTCTTCCTGCAGAAGTTGTATCCTTGAAGTCTTTTTCTGGTCAATGTGCAGTTTGTGGCTGGTCCACATGGCTCTGGGAATTCTTTGAGGCACACTTGTAGGTGGCTTTCTTCCCCTGGTTACTCTGTCTGTAGCAATCTGTAGGCTTGGAGGGCCCCTATTCGCATGTGGTTTTCAAATTTGTGATGTTATGTGGAGAGGGAGATGGAGAGAAAGGGAGGGGTGTGGGGGGAACACAGCCCTCCTGCTTCAGCTCATTTTGAATCACTGACTTGTCTGTTTTTGTCCAGGGAAAACTCTCAGCTTTCGCAGGGATAGACAGTCTCCAGTCTGACTCAGTGTATTCGCTGGACTGTTACAATGAGATTCAAGGTTAGGACCTTCTATCTCCCCAGGGCTCAGGATACCAGTATTTACTCTTGGAGGAGTTTGCTCTTTCAAAGTCAATGTGTCAGGATGGCCTTGTATGCCGTGTTCATGAATATAATCTCAGGTAATTCAATCACTAGAGCAAGCCAATGATTTGGGTCCAGGCTCATCAGACATGTGTCTCCTGTTGTAGGCTTTAGAATGTGAAAAGGTGTGTCAGATGCCAATTGCGGTGGCCATCTTGGCTGCCAGTTTTTTCAAGGATAACGGCAAGATTTTTTTTCTATTTAAGGTTTACTGTAAGTTTCCAAACTATGAATTAAATTTTATAATTTGGCATATTGTGTGATCTTGATACCGCCACAGCACACGTGGAAAAAATATGATAACAAGAACATTTCATTGCAGGATTGTGGGAATAAAAAGAAGAAAGCACACATTCATTATCAATAATCACTTCCCAAACTGACATATTAATCTTCGAGTTACTGCAGCTGAGATTGTCTGTTAAAGTTGTACTGATTTAATGTTTTGGTGTTTTGTCTGGGATGGTTATGTGTCGGGTTCGACCCTGGACATTGCATCAGCGATTCCATTGTATCTTTTTTTCTCTCCTGCAATGAAGCTTAAACCATTCAGGTTCCTTCACCTTGATAATCTTTCTCCCTAAACGGACAGTGTATAATAAATTGTTATTTTAGACCCTGTGAGGTAGCTGAGATTTCCTCTGGGCCATTGTTCTTGCTGAGTTCGGCTTTGAAATTGGTGGGTTTGATTAGATTTGGTTTTGGGACCTGATCATTGGGTTCTTCAGTGGGTAGATCCACACTGACCTTACTTTTAGCTTTCTGGTGAGGTACACAAGTGCTGTTCACTTTAGGGTATTTTCCCTTCCCTTTTCCCCCTACTATGGGGACACTCATTTCTCTAACCAGCCCCATGTCCTCTGGGATTTTATGGCTCGCAGGTGGCTGTCTATCTTTCACTGCACTCTCCTGCGACACCTCGACTCGGTGACGCATCTCCCTCACTATTGGCTTGCCTTTTTGGGAACTTTCTTTTGTCATTGCATGTTTCTGTAAATGCTGTTAGCAGACTTTTTAGGTTGCCTCATTGACCTGCATTTAAGAAGGAGAGTGTGTGGTCTAATTTATCTAACATTTCAGGGTTGGCTAATCGGAGAGCAGGTGATTCCAGTTGGGAATCCTCCTGGCCCTCCTCTAACCTGTCCTCACTGTCCTTTTCAATCCTTCCCTCCTGACAGTCTGCCAGATCTATACTTGTCTGTCCCCTCCACAGCCTTTGTTTTTTGCCTTTGGTCTGGGGGGGTCATTTAAATAATTTACCTGGCTGTTCCTTTTGCCACTCGATATGGAACTCTGGACTGGGATTTCAGGGATTCACCCTGCAGTGGGAATAGTAACAATACATGATCGCTGGGATGAAATGTTCTGACCTTGGAATTTTGCTTGATTACATTTTCATAGCTGCCTGGGAGGTCCTTAGGTGTTCCTGAGCCATTACACAGGCACTCATGAGCCGCTCCCAGAGCATGGAGATGTAGTCTAACATGGAAGACTCATCCCTGTGTCCCAAAAACGTCTCCTTGATTAGTTTAAGAGGAGCTCTCACCTCATGTCCATAACGTAATTCAAAGAGACTAAAGTCAGTGGACTCAATGGATATTTTCCTGGTAACCAACAGGTGAAATGCCATCCCTTTGTCCCAGTCATGGGGTTACTCATAGCAGTATGGCCTGATCATTGTCTTTAGGGTCTGGTGGTACTGCTCCAAAGCTCCTTGTGACAGTGGGTGGTAGGCTTTAGCTGGGTTATGTCTAGAATACCCATGACCTTTTCAAAAATACTGGACATAAAATGTGTGCCCTGATCCATCTCAATCTCAGCAGGCAGCCCATAACGGGTTAGCTCCTCCACCACTACCTTGGCAGAGATAGTTCTTCGGGGGAATGGCTTCTGGGAATCGGGTCACCACATCCATAATGGTGAGAAGATACTGGTAATCCCGTTTTGTTTTCAGCAGGTGTCCCACATAATCCACCAGCATTCTGCTGAAGGGTTCCACAAAATCTGGTATGGCTATTAGGGTGAAGGTTTCATTGCAGGTTGGGGCTTCCCCACAACATGGCAGGTGTGACCAGTTGTACAGAACTCCACCACATCTTTGTGCAGTTGTGGTCAGTCAAAATGCTGTCTTATGTGGGCTTTAAATTTTCATACATCAACATGTCCAGTCATTGGAAGTTCGTGGGACATTGATATTTCTTTAAGGGACCTCAGCGGCACCACTATCTGGTGAAGTACTGTCCACTCTTCATCCGCAGGTTTGTAAGGAGGTCTCCACTTCCTCACCAGCACCTCAATCTTTAAATAGTAACACTCTGCAACTCCCTCTGCTTCAGTTTTGGTTTGGACGGTCTGTGCTATATTTTAACACTGGGTCGAGTTGTTGTGCCTCAACTAAGGAAGATCTGTTTAACACATCCTTTGTGTTCTCTACCTTCCCAAAGAAGTTTTCAGACAACCAGACAGTAGGGTCATCCATCTCCAGTGTCAGTTCAGCCGCCTCTGATGGGGGTTGTTTAGCCATGGACCGAGTCACCACAGAATCAGGGCGAATGCCAGGGACCTTCTCCTGTAACTGCTCTGTGTCACTGATCTCTTGTGGTCTCTCCAGAACTTTTGCGGAAGCTGCCACCTTTTCCCTGCCAGTTCAATACCCAGGAGCAGGTCCCCATGGCTACTGGTCCTGAAAATAGGTCGCACTCCAAGTGCACCCAATATAAAGGTATGGACATATACTGTCTTCCAATACCATTCGCTAACACTCCTGCATTCACTGCACTCCCCGAGAAAGGTCATGCCTTTTCCCAGCAGAAGGGATTGGTTGGCCCCTTTAGCCCTCAGTATGCCTCGGGCTTGCTTACCTCACTGAAGGGGTATGGGGTCACTTTTCCCTTGGATTCAAAATCCTAGTAACGCTCAAGGATTTTGTTAAGTTTTCCCCACCCTCTGTGGTAGTGTTACTGTGTCTGACTGTTACAGTTAAAGGCACAGCCTGACCTTCTGTGAATTCCATCAGGGCCCGTTTTCCTGCACTTATCTGGTGGATCCTGAGTAATCCTACTGGTTTTCCCCAGCACTTACAGCATTCAACTCGATGGTGACCTGCCTTACTGCAGTGGAAACACACAGATCATCGGCTCTTACTCCTGCTCTCAGTACCGTCTTATTTGGCCTGAGCGTGGACCCCAGGGTGTCCAGATTTTCCTCCTTGCCCGTGGCTGCTCAGGCTCTTATCACCCTCCCACCTTTTATTCCCGGGTCTTTGGGATGACTAGGGAATGCATTCCCTTTGGGGTTAAGGCCTTGTGCACATGGAAAAAAATCTTCATCCAGAATTGCAACCTTCCTGGCTCTTCGAACCTTTTTTTCCTTTGCGTGGGTTTTAATGGGAGCGGGAGCGAGTTTTTGAACTCCTCGAGAAGGATCACCACTCTGAGGTTTACATATGTGGGCTGTATCCCGATTTTCCGTATCCACTAGTCAGAGGCAAACAAAAAACGGTCTGTAAAATCTTCTATAGTTACGTAAAAAGGAAACATTTGGGTAAGACATGTATGTGTCTATTACAGGCAGAGTCAGGGGAATTTATAATGGGGAATCGAGAAATCGCAGAGAAGCTAAATGATCACTTTGTGTCTGTCTTCACTGAGAAAGATACAAGAAATCTCCCAGAATTAGAGATCCAAGGGATGAGGGGGAATGAGGAGGTGATGCAAATTAATATCAGTAAGAAGTTTGTGTTGGAGAAATTAATGGGGTTGAAGGTTGATAAATCCTCAGGACCTGATATTCTAAATTCCAGAGTGTTGGCAGAGGTAGCTATGGAGACAGTGGGTTCATGGGTGATCACCTTCTGGAACGGTTCCAGCACATTGGAAGGTCGCAAATGTCACCCCACGATTTAAGAAGGGTGGGAGAGAGAAAATGGTAGACTCTATCATAAAGGATGTGATAAATGGATAATTGGATAATAATGATCTGATTGGACATAGTCAACATGGATTTATGAATTGGAAATCATGTTTGATGAACCTGTTGTAGTTTTTTGAGGATAGTAGTAACAGAATTGATAAAGTGGAGTCGGTGGATGTAGTCTATTTGGATTTTCAGATGGATTTTTGATAAAGTCCCCCACAGGAGGTTGGTTAGTAAAATTAAAGCACATGGGATCGGACGTAATATACTGGCATGGATTAAGCATTGGTTAACAAGCATAAAACAGAGAGTAGGAATAAATGGGTTATTCTCACTTTGGCAGGCTGTGACTAGTGGGGTAAGTAAAAAGGAAACATTTGGGTAAGTACTTGGGCCCCATCTGTTCACAATATGTATCATTTATTTAGATGTGGAGACCAGAGTAATATTCCCAAGTTTGCAGATGATACTAAAAGATGTGGGAATGTATGTGCTGTGGGGAAGGTGCAAAGTGGCTTCAAGGGCATTTGGACAGACTTCGTGGGAGGGCAAGAACGTGGCAGATGGAATATAATGTGGAAAATATGAGGTTATCCACTTTGGAAGGTGGAATAGATGTGCAGGGTATTTCTTGAATTGTAAGACATTAGAAAGTGTAGATGTGCAAAGGGATCTGGGTGTCCTTGTCAATAAATCACTGAAAGCTGACATGCAGGGACAGCAAGCACTTAAGAAGGCTAATGGTATGTTAGCCTTTATCACAAGAGAATTAGAGTACAGGAGTAGTGAAGTCTTACTTCAATTGTATGGAACCTTGTGAGACCACACCTGGAGTACTGTGTGCAGCTTTGCTCCCCTTACTTTAGGAAGTATATTATTGCCATAGGGGGAGTGCAACGAAGATTCACTAGACTTGTTCCTGGGATGGCAGGACTGTCCTATGAAGAGATTGGGAAAACTGGGCCTGGATTCTCCAGAATTTTGAATTGAAAATGTGAATCTTTGGAATTATCTACCCCAGAGGGCTGTGGAAGCTCAGTCATTCAGTATGTTTGAAGCAGAGATTGACAGATTTCTAAATACAAATGACATAAAGGGATATGGGTATAGTGTGGTAAAAAGGAATTGAAATAGATGATAACCCGTGATCGTTTTGAATGGCGGGGCAGACTAGATGGGCTGAATGGCCTACTCTTGCTCCTCTGTTCCGAAGCTGCTTAACTCTTTCAAACTGGAGGCAAGTTCGCTCAGGCTACTTTCGTAGTGTTCCGAATTTTTGGTGGTACGTTTCTGATACTATCTCATATGCACCCTGGATAACACTTTAATTCATTTCATAATCTGATGAACTTTCATCTGGCAACAGTGAATAAACCTCATGGGCTTTTCCTGTTACTTTGCTTTATAAAAACAGTGTCCAGCTCTCTGCCGCCATTTCAGCTGCTTTGCAAGTTTTTCAAAAGTGATGAAAAATTCTGCCACATGCTCCTCATTGACCTTTAGAATGAACTGGGGTAACTTTAAGAACTCAGCACATGGTCCTGAGCTATGGGCAGCTCCCTCACTAGCTGTGCCTTCACTGGGTGTACTGGGTCTTCCTCTAGTTGATTGAGCCGCCTTAACTCCCTTTCCTCCTTCTCCTTCTGTTGCACTCTTACTTTTTCCCTTTCTTGACACCCACTCTGCTCTTTCTCGTTCTCTCTGGATTTCCAATTCTAGTCTCTTCTGTTCTAGCTTTACCTTAGCTAACATTACTCTATCTGTTAGTGATTCTAACTCTGTCTGAGTCTTCAGCTTCAAGTGAAAAATGATTGGCCACAGGTCTTAAAATTTCGGGTTTCCTAGCTTTTGGACGGAGAGTAATCCCTAACTATGCAGCAACATTACTCAACTTTTCAACAGAGAGCGATTTTAACCTGTACCGAGTTACTTCACTCTGTATGTAACTCGTTTATGCCAATGTAACTCCTTTATTCAGACATGGAGGGAGACAGAAGGCAGGAAAAATTATGAGGCGCATAGATAGAGTAGAGAAGAAGAAACTTTTCCCTTAGCACAGGTGTCAGTAACCGGGGGCCATTGATTTAAGATAAGGGGCAAGTGGTTTAGAGGAGATTTGAGGAAAAAGAAAATTTCACTCGGATGGCGGCTAGAATCTGGAACACACTACCTGTAATGATGGTAGAGGCAAGAACCCTCACAACATTTAAGAAGTATTTAGATCAGCATTTGATATGCCATAGCATACAAGGTTACGGGCCAAGTGCTGGAAAAGGGGATTAGAATGGACAGGCTTGATGGCTGGCACAGACAGCGTGGGGTGAAGGGACTGTTTCTGTGCTGTAAAACTCTGTGCATCTATGACACTTCCAATTTCTCATTTGTTGTTGCGTTATGATCACGAGAACCGCCAGATTTCTGTTACAGCCAGGTGAGGAGGGGTCCCAGGCTCTCCTCTTGTCCTATCTTTTATTTCACTGCAGCGGGGCTTAATCCTTTTTAGCAGTGGACATGCTGACCATCTCAGTGAGCATTTTACCTTTCACCTTTGTTGTGATCGTGAAAGAACCAATCAGACAGGTTTTCTTGAGTTTAATCAAGAGGTTCCAGAAGCTGGCCGAGCGCGTCTACTCTGAGGCACAATGTGGCTTTCGTGCAGAGAGATCGACCTTTGACATGCTGTTCTCCCTTCGTCAGATACAGGAGAAATGCCGTGAACAACAGATGCCCCTCTACATTGCTTTCATTGATCTCACCAAAGCCTTTGACCTCATCAGCAGACGTGGTCTCTTCAGACTACTAGAAAAGATTGGATGCCCACCAAAGCTACTAAGTATCATCACCTCATTCCACGACAATATGAAAGGCACAATTCAACATGGTGTCTCCTCATCAGAGCCCTTTCCTATCCTGAGTGGCGTGAAACAGGGCTGTGTTCTCGCACCCACATTTTTTGGGATTTTCTTCTCCCTGCTGCTTTCACATGCGTTCAAGTCCTCGGAAGAAGGAATTTTCCTCCACACAAGATCAGGGGCAGGTTGTTCAACCTTGCCCGTCTAAGAGTGAAGTCCAAAGTACGGAAAGTCCTCATCAGGGAACTCCTCTTTGCTGACGATGCTGCTTTAACATCTCACACTGAAGAGTGCCTCCAGAGTCTCATCGACAGGTTTGCGGCTGCATGCAATGAATTTGGCCGAACCATCAGCCTCAAGAAAACGAACATCTTTGGGCAGGTCGTCAGAAATGCTCCATCCATCAATATTAGCGACCACGCTCTGGAAGTGGTTCAAGGGTTCACCTACCTAGGCTCAACTATCACCAGTAACCTGTCTCGAGATGCAGAAATCAACAAGCGCATGGGAAAGGCTTCCACTGCTATGTCCAGACTGGCCAAGAGAGTGTGGGAAAATGGCGCACTGACACGGAACACAAAAGTCCGAGTGTATCAGGCCTGTGTCCTCAGTGCCTTGCTCGATGGCAGCGAGGCTTGGAGAACGTATGTCAGCCAAGAGCGACGTCTCAATTCATTCCACCTTCACTGCCTCCGGAGAATCCTTGGCATCAGGAGACAGGACAGGTATCTCCAACACAGAAGTCCTCGAGGCGGCCAACATCCCCAGCTTATACACACTACTGAGTCAGCGGCGCTTGAGATAGCTTGGCCATGTGAGCCGCATGACAGATGGCAGGATCCCCAAAGACACATTGTGCAGCGAGCTCGCCACTGGTATCAGACCCATCGGCCGTCCATGTCTCCGCTTTAAAGACGTCTGCAAACGCGATATGAAATCCTGTGACATTGATCACAAGTCGTGGGAGTCAGTTTCCAGCGTCCGCCAGAGCTGGCGGGCAGCCATAAAGGCGGGGCTAAAGTGTGGCGAGTCGAAGAAACTTAGCAGTTGGCAGGAAAAAATAGAGGTGCAAGGGAAGAGCCAACTGTATAACAGCCCCGACAATCAAATTTTCCTGCAGCACCTGTGGAAGAGCCTGTCACTCTAGAATTGGCCTTTTTAGCCTCTCCAGGCGTTGCTCCACACACCACTGACCACCTCCAGTCTCTCGAGATAAGGAGGCAAAAGAAGAAGAATCAAGAGGTGAGTTTATTATACTTAAAAATCTAAACTGAATCTAAATAAAATAATAAACATGCACACACACACACACACAGACACACACACAGACAAACAAATCACACACAAATAAATTATAGAGTGAGAACTAAATTTCTATTCGGATTAGAGTCCAGAATAAATTAAAAATAAACAAAATCTGTGAGATTGGGTAATTCTGTGGTCTGTCCCTTTGCTTCCCTTATTTATAAGTGTCATGTCATCTGCAAGGGTTTAAATTATGTTGTCTACATATAAGTATATGTCACTTGTATATTTATCTATATGTCAGGAAGAGCACTGGTTTTAATACTGACCCCTGAGAAACAGCACTGTATACTCCCCCTCCCCCAGTCTGAACAATGTCTTTTCACCACTTCTCTCTGCTTTCTGTCCCTGAGTCAGTGTCATATCCGCACTATCACATTAATCCATATGTTACATTTTTCATAACAAGTCGATGAAATGTCATTTGATCACAGGCCTTTTGATAGTCCAGATACATAACAGGAAACACAATATCCTCATCAACACTCACAGTTCGGTCATCAACAAACTTGATCAAGATTATCAGACTTGATTTTCCATTAACCTATCCATACTGTTTATCATTTAATATCACATGTTTTACCGAGAATGATATATTTTTGTACTGGGTCACGGCCTCTAGAAATTTCCAACCACCGACTTTAGACTGACTGGTCAGTCGTTATAGGGTTTATCTAATGTCTCCTTATTTAAACAGCTTGTAACATTTACAACCCTCCAGTCCTTTGACATCACTCCCAGATCCAAAGAGGATTGAAAGCTTCTGGCCATTGCCTCTGCTATTTCCACATTCCTTCCCTCAACAAACCTCATATATCCCATCTGGACTGGGTAAATCTTCGACACTATTGTGGTGTAAAAAGTGTTGGATTGAAAGGTGTTAACTGAACCTGTTTGTTCATTGACTGTAATTAACGTCAGTCCTCAAGGACCCTAATTGTGTCACTGGAGGGTTTTCCTCTTCAATTAAGAAGGGACTCCTTTCAATGTGCTGGCTCATAGTGTCAGTGGGAGCATCACCCCCAGCACGAACAGAGATCAGTGGCTCCAGAGAGCGAGAGAGGAGAGATCAGAATCTGAGAACAATAGATTGGAATATTACAGTAATGGGTCAGAATCTGAGAACAATAGATTGGAATGTTACAACAGTGGGTCAGAATCTGAGAACTATAGATTGGAATGTTACAACAGTGGGTCAGAATCTGAGAACTATAGATTGGAATATTACAACAGTGGGTCAGAATCTGAGAACTATAGATTGGAATGTTACAACAGTGGGTCAGAATCTGAGAACTATAGATTGGAATATTACAACAGTGGGTCAGAATCTGAGGACAGTAGATTGGAATGTTAAAACAATGGACAGCAGGAGTTTCTCCTATTGGTTTAGCCCATTACTGCGGATTATTTTTGGATAACATTAGATTTGCGGATCTGTTATGCTCTGAAGATGATTCAAACGATTTACTATCCCATCCTCGCTATTATTGGTGTCCCTGGTAAGTCACTGTATCCAACTATTAGATCTATAAGTCATATTTCACTGATTTAGTGTTCTTGTCATGTAAATCTTGGGAAGACTTAAAGCCACAGTCTTCAGTCTCTATCTCATGTTCCACTCTGCATCCACTTTCCGCATTCCCCTCCCTACCCAATGTCTGAGGCTGAAACAGACGGTTGGAACCTCTATATTTCTACCTGAGCTGAGTTCATTGCCATATTCCGCCTATTACCAACCCTACCTATTAAAACCTCTGTGATATCACCCATCACCACCTCTGCCCATCTGCTAATAATCCCTCATCTGTGCCGTTGTTAAACCCACACTTAACTATTCCAATTCTATCCTGATCACCTTCCCAGTTATCAACCTCCATAAACCACAGCCCATTGTGGTCTCTGCTGCCTACATCCTAATTCACACCAAATCCCGATCACCCATTACCCCTGTGCTCACTGATCTACATTGGCTCCTGGTCTGGCAGCACCTTAATTTTAATATTCTCTTCTTGTGTTTGAATCCCTCCATGGCCTCACCCCTCCAATTAGTCCCATTTCCCTTCCATGTCACATATTCTTGTAAATCTTATGCCTTCAAGTCTTTTTCCAATTCCCTTTCAGAAGTGAGCTGTTTTCACTCTGTATCTTCCCCTGCTGTGATTTTCACTCTATGACGGCACTGGTGCCAACGGTATGGAAACCTGGATCTGTAAAATGATGTGAACTGAACTGCCGGCCACATCTAGTGTGGCCTGCACAGTGCCCCATGCTGGGCAGGGAACTAGCCTGGGTATACTGTGCGTGTGCTGTCAGTGTGAGGAAGGGATTGAGTTGATGTCAATCTGCCATTCCGACAGCTTTGATGTATGTCTTTGAAACATTGCCTTTGCATGTCCACTGACTGCCTGTGTCAGTCACTCTCAGCTGAACTTACATTCAGCAGCACGACGGACCCCCTCTGGTGTTATTTAAAAGGATCAGGCATCCAACTTAAAGGTGAGGGTTTTTTGACTTACTTCTGCTATTGTAAAGTTGGTGGAGGTTCTGTGGATGGTTTTCTGGAGGTTGTGTTGTGAGCTGCTGCAGACATTCAGGGAGGGCAGAGGATTTGGTGAACCAGCTCTGGACGAGGTATGGGGACTGTAGTTACAGTGTCTCTGGGTCTGAAACATGACCAACTAATGGAGCAGAGGCTGCAGAGAGAGGAGTCTCTGTAAAGAGGGAGGAGGAGGGGGCTCTGTCCTTCCAACCCGGTTTTCCCAAGAGCATTTTTCCTACCTACACCTAATCCAGGAGCAGTGTGTGAGGTGACTCTGATTCAATAAGGATGCGGTCACAGAGCTGTGTCACCTCCTGTAGCACGACCTGGAGCCTCACACCAGGGTGAGGACGGAGCTATCGGTGGCTGTTAAAGTCACAGTTTCATTGATCTTCACTGCATCCAGATCTTTCCCCAGGCAGGAGTGGGCGGCATATCCAACATAGCCACAGAGAGTCATAGAGTCATTTACGACACAGGAGGAGACCAGTCGGACTCTCCATGTGTCTCTCTGTGTAACAATCCAGTCGGTCCCACTCCCCCACTCAATCCTCGTATCCCTGCAAGTTCATTTCCTTCAGGTGTCCAGCCAGTTTCCTTTTGAAATCATTGATTGTCTTCGCTTCCATCACCCTCATGGGCAGTGAGTTCCAGCTCATTACCATCCACTGTGTAAAAACGTTCTTCCTCATATTCCCCCTGCATCTCTTACCCAACACCTTCCATCTGTGTCCCCTATTCCGTCTTTCATCAGTTAATGGGAACAGTTTTTCCTTGTCTATCTTATCTAAGCCTATCATAATCTTGTACACTTCTTTCAAATCTCTCTCAATCTCCTTTACTCCAGGGAGAGCAACTCCATCTTCTCCAAACTAAACTTGTAACTAAAACACCCCAATCCCTGGAAGCATTCTTGTATTCTAGTAGAATCATATTAAGTTAAGGCACAGAAATCGGCCACTTGGCCCATCTTGTCTGCACCAGCCAGAAAATGATCCATTTATTCTAATCCCACCTTCCAGCATTTGGTGCGTGGAGCTGCAGATTACAGTACTTAAGGTGCATATCCAGACTATTTTTGAATGAGTTGAGGGTTTCTGCCTCAACTATCCTTTCAGGTAGTGAATTCCAGACCACCACCACTCTCATCTCCCCTCTGATCTTTCTACCAATCACTTTAACTCTATTCCCCCTCTTCGATGTTATGGTGAATAGAGTCTTCACCTCCTCTCTATCCAGGCCCGTTATAATTTTGTACATTTCAATCAGATCACCCCTCAGCCTTCTCTGTTCCAAGGAGAACAACCCCTGTCTATCCAATCTTTCTTCATAGCTGCATTTTCCTATTCCTGGCAACATCCTCGTAAATCTCCTCTGTTCCCTCTCTAGTACAATTACATCCTTTCTGTACTGAGGAGACCAGAGCTGTACACAGCACTCAAGTTGTGGCCGAATCAATGAGTTATACAGTTCCAGCATCACCTCCCTGTGCTTGCATCCTATACCTGGGCTAATAAAGGAAAGGATTCCATATGCCTTCCTAACCACCTTATCGATCTCTGCTGCTACTTTCAGGGATGTGTGGACATTCAATCCAAGGTCCCTCACTTTCTCTACTTCTCAGTATTTTGACATTATTCCTGTATTCCTTGTTTGACCTCCACAAATGCATCACCTCATATTTCTCCAAGTTGAATTCCATTTGCCACGTTTCTGCCCATCTGACCAGGCCATCAATATATTTCTGCAGTCGACAGCTATCCTCCTCGCTATCTACCACACGGCCAAGCTTCGTGTCGTCTGCAAACATCTTGATCATATCCCCTACATTTACGTCCAAATTGTTAACTTGCACCACAAAAAGCAGGGGACCCAGTACTGAGCCCTGTGGAATGCCACTGGAAACAGCCTTCCAGTCTCTAAAACAGCAGTCAACAATTACCCTTTCTTTCCTGCCACTGAGCCAATCTTGTATCCACCTTGCTGCATTTCCCTGGATCCCGTGGGATGTTATTTTTTGAACCAGTCTGCCATGTAGGACCTTGTCAAAAGCCTTGCTAACATCCAAGTAGACCACATCAACTGCACTACCCTCATTTATCTTCCTTGTTGCTTCTTCAAAACATTCGATCAATTTTTTGAAACAATATCTTCCCTTAACAAATCCATACTGACTATCCTAAATTAAGTAGAGGTGGTGAGTACAGAAGCAGGCAAGTTATGCCGAACCTTTATAAAGCTCTGGTTAGGCCCCAACTGGAGTACTGCATCCAGTTCCATTCACCATAGTTTAGGAAGGATGTGAGGGTCCTTGACAGGGTGTAGAGGAGATTTACCAGAATGGTTCCAGAGATGGAGGATTTTAGCGACAAAGTTAGTTTGGAAATGCTGGGATTGTTTTTCTTGGAGTAAAGTAGATTGAGGGGAGATTTGATAGAGGTATACAAGATGATGTCATGTTTGGATAAGGTAGACAGGAAAAGATGTTCCCATTAGTTAATGGTACAAGGACTAGAGTTAAGGTTGTGGCAAGATATACAGGGGGATGTGAGGAACAACTTTTTTACACAGCGAGTGGGAATGGCCTGGAAATCACTGCCTACGAGGGTGGTGGAAGCGGAGATGGTGAATGATTTCAAAAGGATATTGGATGAACACTTGAGGGAAATCGACTTGCAGGTACATGGAGACAGAGCTGGGGAATGAGACTGGCTGGATTTATCTGCAAAACTGTCATGGACTCGAAATGACTACGACTCTCTGACAGGGGATTACTATTACTACTGCTTTCCTACACTTGGAAAATTTATAATGGACTGGGCAGTATCACCCTGTTGAACCCCGTGATGTAAGTGAAATGTTTGATGTCCCAGAACGTGGTTAACAAATGTCTTTCACAAACTGAGTAAATCAGTTCAGACCCACTCACCATTCTGGATCATTCACAATGGGGAGTAGTTTCTCCTGGTTTTCTCTACATAGGACAGCAGCCAGGCTTTTAACTGTGTCCCCTACCTCCATGTGGAAAGTCTTGTCAGGGTTAGGTGAGATAAGACACGTTGTGTGACAGATTTCTTCAATTATATTACTGCTTCCGTGATCTCTTCAGTCCAACCGGGTTAAACCTGGTCATCACCATCATTAGGTAGTCCATAAAGAGGAGGCACAGTCTCTGCAAATCGAGGGATGAGGGTCCGCTGATACCCTATCAGCCTGAGGATAGGACACAGGGCAGTCTTTGAGATGGACAGGGGTAGACACTGGATGAGGGTCCGCTGATACCCTATCAGCCTGAGGATAGGACACAGGGCAGTCTTTGAGATGGACAGGGGTAGACACTGGATGAGGGCCCATTGATACCCTATCAGCCTGAGGATAGGACACAGGGCAGTCTTTGAGATGGTCAGGGGTAGACACTGGATGAGGGTCCATTGATACCCTATCAGCCTGAGGATAGGACACAGGGCAGTCTTTGAGATGGACAGGGGTGGACACTGGATGAGGGTCCATTGATACCCCAAGAGCCTGAGGATAGGACACAGGGCAGTCTTTGAGGTGGACAGGTGTAGACACTGGATGAGGGTCCATTGATACCCTATCAGCCTGAGGATAGGACACAGGGCAGTCTTTGAGATGGACAGGGGTGGACACTGGATGAGGGTCCATTGATACCCTATCAGCCTGAGGATAGGACACAGGGCAGTCTTTGAGATGGACAGGGGTAGACACTGGATGAGGGTCCATTGATACCCCACCAGCCTGAGGATAGGACACAGGGCAGTCTTTGAGGTGGACAGGTGTAGACACTGGATGGTCTCAGCTTTTGCTGAAACCCTCATCCATGCCTTTGTTACCTCGAGACTTGACTATTCTAACACACTCCTAGCTGCTCTCCCACATTCTACTCTCTGTAACCTTGTGGTCATCCAAAACTCTGCTGCATTCTTCTAATTTACACCAAATTCTGTTCACCCAACATCCCTGTGCTCACTGGCCTACATTGTCTCTTAGTCCAGTAACACCTCAATTTTAATATTCCCACTCGTATGATCAAATCCCTCCATGGCCTCACCCCTCTGATTATCCCAATCCCCTGTCCATTTCCAATATTCCTGAAACTGACCACACATTTCATCTCTCCAGCTCCACTGGTGCTGTGGAAGTTTGGATCCATAAAATGGTGTGAGCTGCACTGCCGGTCACATCCAGTACATTGTGCAGGACACCCAGGCTGGCCGGGGTGCTAGCGTGGGTGTAACGTGTGTGTGTGTCTGTAGCATGAGGAGGGGTCTGAATATGGTGTCAATCAGCCATTCCGGCAGCTTTGATATACGTCTTTCAAACTTGGTCTGTGCTTATCCACTGACTGCCTGTGTCAGTCCCTCTCAGCTGAACATACATTCAGCAGCACAAGGAACCCCCTCTAGTGCTATTTAAAATGACCAGGCATCCAGCTTAAAGGTGAGGGGCTTTTGACTTACTTCTGCTATTATAAAGTTGGTGGAGGTGCTGTGGATGGTTTTCTGGAGGCTGTGTTGTGAGCTGCTGCAAACAGTCAGGGAGGACAGAGGATTTGGTGACCCAACTCTGGACGAGGTTTGGGGACTGTAGTTACAGTGTCTCTCGAGATGCTTCTCTCTTTGTGTTGGGAATTCCTGGACGGGGTAGATCTTATAATCCGTGCTAAGGAGGGAGACCAGACGCCAGTTCGTAAGCAAGCAGAGATCACCCCTCTTCAGCAACAGGATGACAACCGCCCTGTGCCACGAGAGGGGCACCTCACGGGTCGCCAGGCTTTCCCCCAGGACCCGCATGTATTTGTCCCCCAGGACGTCCAGGAACACGCTGCCAAACTCCACGGTCAGCTCATCCTGCCACAGCGATTTGCTCCTTGAGAACTGGTGGAGGGCACCGTACAGCTCCGCCAATGTGAGCGGAGACTCCAATCCTTTGGCAGCCTCCGGGCTGACCTTCGGCAGGTCCTCCTATAAAACTCTGCACGTGTCCTCGCTGGAGGGGTTCAGAGAAAACAACACACTGTAATAGGTACGGTCCAGGAAGCCCATTCCCTCCGGATCTGTGATGGAGGATCCGTCATCTGCCAGCAGCTCAACGAGCTGCTTATGGACCCCCGGCCATTTTTCCAGTGAGTAGAAGAAACAGGAAATCTTCCAGTCCAAATCTTCCAGGATCTGGATCTGCGACCTTAAATATGCGCCTCGGGACGATATGAATTGCAGGTCCCTCAGCGCGCCCTTCTTCTCTTTGCACACCTGTCACAGCGTGGGGTCTGTGATGGCCTGATTGAGATGGGACTCCAAGTCGAGTACCTCCCTCTCTAGGCGCCATTCTCGGTTTCCCGCCTCTTGGTCGACCCCTTTGCTTACTTCTGACAGAAGACATGGATGTGAGGCTTGCCACATCCCGCCATAGACTCAGGGAGAGGACGCCCCCCTGCTTCCTTCTCCAGCCGGCCCAGATCGACGGAATGAGTCATGGAATCGCTCGTCCTCCAGCAGCCAGTTGTAAAAAGTGCCAGTACACGGTACCCTCCCGTGTGCAGAGTGGAGTTAACTCCGCCCACACCAGGTGGGAGCCTGAGCACGGCACCAGCCACATGAAGGCCACCAAGATGCAGGAGGCGTATGCCTGTGAAATGTAGAGTCGGTCAATTCGGAACTCTCCTCCTGAGGCCTCCTGATGAGGGCACTGGAGTTGGGATGGAGATTCCACCAGGCGACCACCAAGTCGAGGGAGTTGATCCATCAAGTCACCCTGCCGCTCCAGGAGCCAGGTAGCATCGTCTCCCAATGTGGGTTTCCTGCAGAAAGCTCATCGCATATCTCCCTTCCCTGAGGACTGTGAGATTGTGAAAACGGCTGAGAGACGCCCCCTGCTCCTGTTGATGTTGAGTCTGGCTATGGATATCTTCATGTCAACAATACCACCATCCTGTCACCAATACCTTACTGTGAGGAGAGAGTGGAACTGCTCATCGCCTTCCACTCCCCCAGCAACCCGGAGAGGACACATTGAACAGACATCGCACGATCTTTTTCACATTTACCACCCACCTTGAGGGCAAGACGGACAGACCTGATGATCAGCGCCAGCTCCACACACTGGTCAAGGGCCAGCTGAACTTTATTGTGACAATCCCTGCAAGCAGCAATGAAGTTCCGGAGTTCTGCAATGGGCATGAGAGGAGACTCGGTAGGAGGCATGAGGGAGTCCACCACCTCAATGGCAATGGATTCAAGGTCGTCCTCCGTGCCCCACACAGAGTCCCCATCTTCCTCCGTGCCATCACCGCCCGTGGCCTACACATCCACCACACTCTGTGGAGTGGAAATCCAGGCCACGACAGCTAGTCTCACCTCCCTCATGATCGAACCCGCAGGATCGATGGTGGAGGAGTCATTCCTAGATTCCTCTGGGGAAACTAGGAATATGAGTGCCTGTGGTTCAGGACACCCTCTCCCCCTCCGTCCCCGGGCTTGTGATCAGCCTAGGGGGAGGCAGTTGTGTCTCGACACTGGAAATCCAGCCGGAGCGGTACCCGAGGTAGAGAGAGGAGGCCATCTCCCACCCTGCCAGCGCCACAATACCAGCAGACAGGGCACTGTTAACATTATTCAAATCAACCTCCGAGTCAGATCCATCCTGGATGGCAGGAACAGGTGGCCGAGAGCGTTGACCCTCACAGGTCTCAGCCCCACCCAGGACACCGGACCCAGTGGGAGATGGAATGTTTTCTCCTGGTGGATCCACAGTCTCCCCCATCAGGGGAGGGGAGCTTCACCACTCCCCCCCCCCCAACCTCGCGTGTTGTGAAAGGTACAGAGGCTTCTGTACCCACTCCATTTTGTGGGATAAAAAGCTGTAACTTAGGCCTCGAGCTCCAATGGTACTGGTAGCGCGGGGAGTCCGAGGACCAACCAGGAGACAGACCCTGTTCCTCTCGGCAATCTGCAGTGAAGGGACGCCTCCTTCTCTTATTCATGGAGAGGTGAGGAGGTTCAGAGACCTCGGTCTCATTAGACATCTCTGTTTCTACCTCCAAACCCTCCACTGTGTAGAGGGAGATTTACTCTGGATCTAACCCCGTTTGTTTTAAAGCTGGCCTTTATACCTCAGGCCCCTTTTGTATTTTTGTCGATGGGGACTTTATTCCCCAGGTCCCCTTTATATAAATTTTAAAATAATTTTATTAAAATAGATAAATAAACCAAATGCTCAAATTAAAATGCCATTCTCGGCATTACTGATGCATCTTTTTTCTTTGTATCCCAGCCCCTGCGGTATCCACCGATGGTGGAAGGCCTCAAGTGTGCCAGATTCTGAATAGATCCCTGTTAAAGACAGGAACTTCAGTCCATGTCATCCACACCCATAGCGGCAGGAGGTAGAAAGAGGGTTTTCAAGGTTTTTACCTACAGGAACAATCAAAGTGCCAGAGCTCACATTTCCTCTGTCCCTGAGTGTCATTACTCATTATGCCCCCTGGAGGAACACCTCTCTCTCTCTCTCTCTCACACTCACTCACTCCCTCTCTCACTCTCTCTCTGTCTCTGTCTCTCTCTGTCTCTCTTTCTCTCTGTCTCCTTCCCAGCTGAAAGCAATTGCTATTTAACACTCCAACATCCATGTTATCAAACCTTGTGTCCTCCCCACTCACACCAGTTTAAAATATAACTATACACACATGTTAAACAACCAGCTACATTCAGACAGCATGCAGGACCAGACGTAACTGACCGTAATAGACACTGGCTGAGACAGACAAAGAAATCAAACAGGAAACTTTCAAATACAAAAACAGACCCACATACTCAAACACAAGCTTTTCCTCCTGTTCTCCTCAGACAGTGTTTCAGCCTTACTGTGGCTCCGAAAGATTTCCTTTCCTTTTCTATCTCAATCTCACACGTGACTTGGTGGGATTGAGAGTAACAGACTGTTCCATTCGGTGTTGTCACCACATTAACGGGACAGCCTGTCAAGGAGGTTACCTTAACGGGACAGTTTGGTAAACGTTCTCCCTCTCCAACATTGTCCCCCTCCGAGGCCTCCTGCTCCGTTTTAGTGCCACCTGTGTGATACTCTGCTTTTTGTGACGGCTGCTACACCCGCCTGGGAGCTGCTTTCCCTCTGGGTTTGCAATCACTGAAAGTTGGACCTGCACTGTCTCTTCCGGTGGGGTAACTCCTGTAACTCCCTAAGGACACCTCTAGAATCCTCTAACTGCTGGGTCAACTGGACATTATCCTGTGTGACAGTGACAGTATGTTTCTCTGCTAACTCTAACTGCTGCTGAACTGCACAAGCCTGTCCTGCATTAAGTGTCTGTTGTTGTATAGTGACATCAAAGTACACTAGCTTATTGTGTAACTCATGTAGCTGTGTCTGCTGTTGCTGCTGGGTCTGTTCACTTTGAACTACCATTTCTCTCACCTGTGACTCTATCACTTCCTCATCGCACTGTGCACGGTGTGATGCTGCACATGGAGTCAGATTTAAAGCCTTTTCACCCTTCTGATGTTTAGCCAAGACGTGTGCCTGGATAAACTTCACTATATTTTAAAAGGAACGTGTTCATGCTTCCATAGACAGTCTCCTAACAGGGACTGGATACTGTCCATGTTACACTTAGTGCTTAACTCTTCCTCATATGTTTCCCAGAGACCCTTCTTTCCATTGTCTTTTTGTGACATAATGTGTATTTAAAGAGACATCACTGGGTCAGTATAATCGTCTGCCCCTCAAAAGAGTTTATCCCTGCAAGAGTTTTCACTGGTCAAACGAATATTGATATGTTTGCGAAACTTTGCTACAACACCCTCGGTTTGCATAGCAGTCAAAGTCCCGGGTTTCAGCACCACTTGTAAGATCTGGGGTTTGATTTAATGTAATTGTCAGACTTAGGTCAAGTACAATGACAGTCTATGTTGTGAGATCAGATCTAAAAGGGACTTGCAGCTCAGACTAGCTATAAAACTACATGGATACAAGGCTGTTTTCACAAGCTTCACAGACTGAATGAAGTTCTGCACAATAAGCAGAACATGGTGATACTGAGCAAAGGGAAGTGGTCAGCAGTTGTGTTCACAATGGAACACCCGGTCCTCAACCTCCGGTTATCTGTGGAACCTTGTCTCTTCATTGGAGTCTATCTTCTGTCTTCTTCCTGATGATGATGTGCGCTTTTGGGGTCTTACAAGCTCTTAATTTATACACATTTCCCAGCTTGGTTCTGTTCCATATTAGGTAAAAGGCCATTTCTGTTCATTTGATTGGTCAGTCATTAACTAACTACCCTTCCATGATGGTACTTTGAGCCTGGTTTAAGTCATTGTCATTGTCGTTCAGTGGGGGGTGGGTGGGGGGGGGAGGGACCTCCAGATTCCAGCTGCCTTGACTCTATGAATTCCTTGACAATGTCTTGTTTTGAAATGCAAATAAACTAGAAATTCTCGAAGTAACAATTTGTAAGACGTCAGGAATGTAAGGGATTTGGATTGTTTAATTGTCCTGTGGTTCAAAATGTGTCTGTGACCAGGAATGAAATCTGCTATTTTTTGTTCTGTTAACAATCCTGATGCATCTGTAACATCCACAAGGGGAGATGAAATTACTGAAGGAAATGTAAACACATGCTCACCATCAAGGCAGTATCTCATATCATAGTCTGAACAAAGAATTAGACATCTCATTGGACAACTGTCGCCTCCGGTGGATTTTGATAGGACAGTGTGATCTTGTCAGTGAAACATTCAGCCCACCTTGATATGAAAGGTGCAAAATCATTGGAAATAGTGATTCTGTGATAAGGTCGAGGAGATTGGTCAGCGACAGAACGATTAGCAGGGAGGGAAATGCTCACTGGGTTATCATGTATGCATGACTCTTTGCAACAGGTTTGTGACTAATGGGTGTATTGCTCACCGGTACATTGTGAATGGGTATTTTGTATAATTGTAAACGAGTAGTATTCCTACTGAATCTAGTAGAGTCATTGGTGTTTAATTTGACCTTTGAGTGCTGTCTCATTCTTTCTTGTAATTCTCATGTTTGAACCATAGAGTAACCAATCAAAAAGATGACACTTTATAAACAACATTTGTTTATATATGTGGACATGAGGCTTCACATTATCATTGTCAGGAATGTAGACACAAAGACCTGTGTCCAGAGTTATGTCCCAGACAGTTTATAAACAACATTTGTTTATATATGTGGACATGAGGCTTCACATTATCATTGCCAGGAATGTAGACACAAAGACCTGTGTCCAGAGTTATGTCCTAGACAGTTTATAAACAACATTTGTTTATATATGTGGACATGAGGCTTCACATTATCATTGCCAGGAATGTAGACACAAAGACCTGTGTCCAGAGTTAAATCCTAGACAGTTTATAAACAACATTTGTTTATATATGTGGACATGAGGCTTCACATTATCATTGCCAGGAATGTAGACACAAATACCTGTGTCCAGAGTTATGTCCTAGACAGTTTATAAACAACATTTGTTTATATATGTGGACATGAGGCTTCACATTATCATTGCCAGGAATGTAGACACAAAGACCTGTGTCCAGAGTTATGTCCTAGACAGTTTATAAACAACATTTGTTTATATATGTGGACATGAGGCTTCACATTATCATTGCCAGGAATGTAGACACAAAGACCTGTGTCCAGAGTTATGTCCTAGACAGTTTATAAACAACATTTGTTTATATATGTGGACATGAGGCTTCACATTATCATTGCCAGGAATGTAGGCACAAAGACCTGTGTCCAGAGTTATGTCCTAGACAGTTTATAAACAACATTTGTTTATATATGTGGACATGAGGCTTCACATTATCATTGCCAGGAATGTAGGCACAAATACCTGTGTCCAGAGTTATGTCCGAGACAGTTTATAAACAACATTTGTTTATATATGTGGACATGAGGCTTCACATTATCATTGTCAGGAATGTAGACACAAAGACCTGTGTCCAGAGTTATGTCCGAGACAGTTTATAAACAACATTTGTTTATATATGTGGACATGAGGCTTCACATTATCATTGCCAGGAATGTAGACACAAAGACCTGTGTCCAGAGCTATGTCCTAGACAGTTTATAAACAACATTTGTTTATATATGTGGACATGTGGCTTCACATTATCGTTGCCAGGAATGTAGACACAAAGACCTGTGTCCAGAGTTATGTCCTAGACTAGTTAACAACCCTTATGAAAATCTCTGGAATACCATTCCTACATCTTTATTGTCCATCCATAATTATTCTTGACACTGAGTGGCTTGCTAGACTATTTCAGAGGGCAGTTAACAGTGAACCACATTGAGTTACATGGAGACCAGAACAGATAAGGATGGTAGATCTCCTTCCCTAAAGGACATTAATGGACCAGATAGATTGTTATAAAAATCGATGATGGCTTCATGGCAACATTATTAAGTCCAGATTTCAATTCCAGTTTTTATTCATCAATTGAATGCATTACATAATTGAATTTTAAATTCCACCATCTGCTATGGTGGGATTTGAACCCATGTCCCCAGGGAATGAGCCTGCGCCTCTGGATTACTAGTTCGGTGAGATTGCCAGTATCCCACTGTCACTGCCACGCTACATCACATTCCTCCCTTAAGATACTACATAAAAACTTCCTCTTTGACCAAGCTGTTGGTCATCTGACCTCACATCTCCTGTTGTGTCTCTGTGTCATACGTTGCTTCATAATGCTCCTGTGAAGCATCTTGAGATGTTTTATTACATTAAAGGCACTATATAAATATAAGTTGTTGTTGTTGACATTTACTAGACATGACTTGTCTTACCATATACTTCCTGCTGGCCATTTGTTGTCCATGTTTTTTTTTCTTTTCTCCAGCATCAAATACGTTTGTCCTGGGATGTGAACTCTAGAAATTTCCCCATCAGTGACAGTAAATACAGAGTTTACTCCACCTCTCCTTTTTTAATCAGGGTGCAACATTGACAACCCTCCAGTCCTCTGTCACGACTCACATATCCAAGGAGTATTGGAAGATTCTGGCCTGTGAATCTGCTATTCCCACCTTTCCCTCCCTCAGCAACCCTCATACAACCCATTCAGACTGGGCAAATGTTATCGTTGATTGTGGTACAAAAGGTGTTGAAATGAAAAGGGTTAACTAAACCTATTTGTTCAGTAACTGTAATTAATGTCAGTCTCCATGGGCCCTAATTGTGTCACTGGAGGGTTTTCCTTTTCTATTAATAAGGGACTCTTTCAATGTGTTATCACATAGCGTCAAAGGGAACATCACGCTCAGCACTGACAGGGATCAGTGGCTCCAGAGAGAGGGAAGGGATAGATCAGAATCTGAGAACAGTAGATTGGAATGTTCCAATAATGGATCAGAATCTGAGAACAATAGATTGGAATGTTACAACAATGGGTCAGAATCTGAGAACAGTAGATTGGAATGTTACAACAATGGATCAGAATCTGAGAACAATAGATTGGAATGTTACAACAATGGATCAGAATCTGAGAACAATAGATCAGAATGTTACAACAATGGACAGGAGTCTATCCTCGGATCTTTACTATCTTTCTACATATTGGGATTGGTACTCATTAGACGATCGGATTTTGTATGCACTTGAGATAATTCAATATATTTACTATCCCATCCTGACTGTTGTTGGCGTCCCTGGTAAGTCTCTCGATACAGCTATTAATTCTATAAACCATGTTTAATTGCATTACTGCTCCTGTAATTTACTCTGCCCTTCTTGCTGCTGCTACTGTTGCTGGTGAATCTCTACCTCCAGCTATTAGCTGTCAACCCATTGCTAATTGTATTACAGTTCTTGTAAATTCATCTTTCATCTTGGGTCCTGTCTTTGCTCCTGATACGTCTCTATTTCCCGCTAGGTGATCTGTAAACCCTGTTTCACTGAAATACTCTTCTGTAATGTAAATATTGGGAAGACTGAAACCAGTGCCATTGGTCTTCATCACAAACTCCATCTCCTATCTGTGAATCACCTACCCCACCCTGCCCAATATCCGAGGCTGTTTACAACATCTATGTTCTATTTATACCTGAGCTGAATTCATCTCCATATTCCCTACATCACCAACCCTGCCTATTACCACCTCTGTAATATCACCGATCACAACCTCTGCCTCAGCCCATCTGCTGCATAAACCCTCATCTGTGCCTTTATTCACTTGATTTTTCCAATTGTATCCTGGTCACCTTCCCAGTTATAAACTTCTATAAACCACAGCCCATCCAGAGCTCTGCTGCCTGTGTTCTAACTCACACCAAATCCCGATCACCCATCACAACTGTGCTCACTGATCTACATTGGCTCCCGGTCTGGCAACACCCTTAATTTTAATATTCTCATTCTTGTGCTTGAATCCCTCCATGGCCTCACCCATCCAATTAGTCCCATTCCCCTGTCCATTCCCATATTCTTGAAAATCTTCCATCAAGTCTATTTCCACGTCCCCTTTTAAAGTGAATTTCATTCCCTCTCTACCTCTTCTTGGTGGTGATTTTCAGCTCTTACAGCAGCACTGTTGCCCACATTGTGGAAACCTGGATCTATAAAAGGGTATGAGCTGAGCTCCCAGCCATTTCCGCTGTGGCCTGCACACTGTCCCATGCTGTGCAGTACTCTAGCCCGGGTGTACATTGTGTGCACCAGTAGCACGAGGAGTTGTGGAATGTCATGTCAAACTGCTATTCCAGCAGCTTTGATGCAGGGCTCCAGGTCAATAGCACCATGTGTGTGCTGTTAGTGTGATTTGCACAGATGGGCACTTCTACTGTGGCCTGCACAATGCCCCACGCTGGGCAGGGCTCTAGGTCAATCGTTCCATGTATGTGTTGCTCATTTGAGGATGGTTTTGAATTTGATGTCAATGTACCATTCCAACAGCTTTGATGTACGTCTTTGAAACTTGGTCTGTACGTGTTCACTGACCGCCTGTGTTAGTCACTCTCAGCTGAACATACATTCAGCAGCAGGAGGAACCCCCTCTAGTGTTATTTAAACGGACCAGGTATGCAACTTATAGGCTTTTGACTTACTTCTGCTCTTGTAAAGTTAGTGGAAGGTGCTGTGGATGGTTTCCTGGAGGTTGGGTTGTGAGCTGCTGCAAAAATTCAGGGAGGACAGAGGATTTTGTGCCCCAACTCTGGACGAGGTATGGGGACTGTAGTTACAGTGTCTCTGGCTCTGTAACATCACCAACAAATGGAGCAGCAGCTGCAGAGAGAGGAAGCTCTGTAACGAGGGAGGAGGAGGGGGCTCTGCCCTACCCACTCCGGGTTTTCCAAGAGCACTTTTCCTACCAACATCTAAGCCTGGAGCAGTATGTGAGATGACTCTGTTTCAATAAGGAGGTGGTCACAGAGCTATGTCACCTCCTGAAACGAGAACTAGAGCCTCAGACCAGGGTGAGGACGGAGCTGTCAGTGGTTGTTAACGTCACAGTGTCATTGACATTTTATGTATCCGGATCTTTCCGGCATGAACGGGAGACATAGCCAACATTCAGTCATCGACAGTGATAGAGTCAGAGTCACTTACCACACAGAAGGATTCCATTAGGCCCATCGAGACTGTGCTGGTTCTCTGTGGAGCAATTCGGTCAGTTTTACTCCCCCACTCAATCCTGTAGCCCTGCAAGGTCACTTCCTTCAAGCACCCATCCAGTTTTCTTTTGAAATTGGGAGGAAGGATCAAATTGGAAGGAAGTAAAGCTGGTAACAGGAGATAGAAAAGTAGAAGGTGACATTCGAAGGTAGGTGAAACAAAGGTGAGCATCAACTAGAATGCAGAATGTCAATGAGACACGGTTATGGGCACTGTACCTGAATGCACTCAGTATTCAGAACAGGGTAGATGATCTAAAGGCCCAAATAGAGGTAAATGAGTATGATCCAATTGTCATAACGGAAATGTGCTACAGGGTGACCAAGACTGAGAACTGAATACGCAAGCAGATTCGACCTTTAGGAAGGACAGGCAAAAAGGGAAAGGGCATAATGTTGCTCTGATAATAAGGGATGGTATCAGTACATTAGTAAGGGAGGATCTCAGTTCTGAAGAACAAAATATGGAATCTATTTGGGTGGAGCTAAGAAACAACAAGGGGAAGTAAACACTGGTAGAAGCTGTGTGTAGGCCATCAAACAGTAGTGTTTTTGTGGGGAATGGCATTAATGGAGATGAGAGAATCATATAACATGGGCAATACAGTCATCATGGGTGACTTCAATCCTCATATAGACTGGGTAACCTAATGAGAACAAATGCGATGAATGACGAGTTTCTAGAGTGTGTTAGGGATGGTTTTCAAGAGCATTATGTTGAGGAACCGACTAGAAAACAGGCTATTGTAGATCTAGTATTATGTAATGAGTCAGGGATAATTAATATTTTTATTGTAAAGTTACCTTTAGGGATGAATTACCATAATGTGATAGAATTTTACATTATGCTTGAAAGTAAGGTGGTTCACTCTTAAGCCAGGGTGTTAAATTTGAGCAAGATAAGTGATGAAGGTATGAGGGGCAAATTGCCCGAGGTGGATTGGGAAACTACATTGAAAGGTATGATAGTACATAGACAATCGATAGTCTTTAAATAAATATTATATAGTTTACAGCACCTATACATTGCTTGCAGGCACATAAATCCCAAAAGTAAAGGCAGTCACTGTGGACAACAAAGGAAGTTAAGGATTGTATAAGATTAAAACTGTGGTTAGCACTGCAGCTTCACAGCTCCAGCAACCCGGGTTCAGTTCTTGGTACTGCCTAAGTGGAGTTTGCAAGTTCTACTGTAACCACGTAGGTTTCAGCCGAGTGCTTCAATTTCCTCCTACAACCAAAGACTTGCAGGTTGCTTGGTAAATTGGCCATTGTAAATTGCCCCTAGTGTAGGTAGGTGGTAGGAGAATGGTGGGAATGTGGTAAAGTATATGGGATTAATGTCAGATTAATATAAATGGGTGTTTGTTGGCAGGCACAGACTCGGTGGGCCGAAGGGCCGTATCTGTATCTCTCTATGACGCTATGACTCTATTAAAGGACAATAAAGTTGCCATAAATTGTAGTAAACCTGAGAATTGGGAGGATTTTAGAATATACCAAAGGAGAATGAAGAAACTGATAAAGAAAGGGTGAATAAAATATGAATGTTAGCTGGAAAAATATAAAAACGGACTGTAAAAAGCTTCTACAGGTACGTAAAAAGGAAACATTTGGCGAAGACAAATGTGAGTCCATCACAGGCAGTGTCAGTGGAATTTAGAATGGGAACAGCGAAATTGCAGAGAAGCTAAATGATTATTTTGTGTCTGTCTTCACCGAGACACATAGAAGAAATCTCCCAGAATTAGAGATCCAAGGGATTGGGGGAATGATGAATTGAAGGAAATTAAAAGTAAAATAATGTGGATACTGGAAATCGGGAATAAAAACAAGAAATGCTGGAAACACTCAGCAGGTCTGGCAGCATCTGTGTAGAGAAAAGCAGAGTTAACGTTTCAGGTCAGTGACCCTTCTTCAGAACTGCAATGAATTAAAGGAAGTTAGTATTACTAAGAAGGTTGTATTGGGGAAATTAATGGGGCTGAAGGTTGCTATGTCCCCAGCACCTGATATTCTACGTCCCAGAGTGTTGACGAGATAGCTATGGAGATAGTGGATGCATTGCTGATCATCTTCAAAAATGTTGTAGATTCCGGAGCGGTTCCTGCAGATTGGAAGGATGCAAATGTCACCCCACTATATAAGAAGGGAGGGAGAGCGATAACAGGGAATTACAAAGCTGTTAGCCTTACATTAATCGTAGGGAACCTGCTATAATCAATTCTAAATGATGTTATAAATGGACATTTGGATAATAATGATCTGATTGGGCATAGTTAACATGGATTTATGAATGGGGAATCATGTTTGACGAACCTGTTGGAGATTTTGAGGATTATAACAACAGAATTGATTAAGAGGAGTTGGCAGACATAGTATACTTGTATTTTCAGAAGGTTTTCAGAACCCCCAAAGGAGCTTGCTTCGCAAAATTAAAATACATGGTGCAGGAGGTAATATACTGGCATGGATTAAGGATTGGTTAACAGATTGGAAACAGTGAGTAGGAATAAACGGATCATTTTCGCGTTGGCATGCTATGACTAGTGGGGTACTGCAGGGATCAGAGATTGGGCCTCAGCTGTTCACAA